>NC_085138.1:313087321-313160482 GCF_035046485.1 Aedes albopictus | reverse complement strand
TCTGGGCAATGTTTAAGATCATTAAATCTAGAAATACGTGAACCATTGAGTATGAGCTCCACAAATGCCGTGAACACCAGATCTCAACGCATCACCTGTCCATCGGAATACGCAATATGTATGAATGCTCAAATATCTGAATAATACAGGTAAATCTGTCTGAAGTCAGCTTGATAACTTCCAACGAACTCATTCGTTTAGATGGCAGATGACAGGAGATGATCGGGGATATCATTTTGTAGGCGACATTCATAAAAGTGATCACTCTGAAGTTGTCACATTCCGACTACATACGCCTTTCTTGTGGTTAGGGCAGATTACTTCCCCGCTGTTCCGTTTTCCAGATTCTGTCTTTTAATCAGGCAGGTGACCACAGTCGTTTCCTCTAGGGTTTCCTGTGTTCACGTTCTCCAAGCTAAAGCTCATCGAAGTCATGCTTCCACCTTTCAATCATATCTTGTCCGTTCATGAAATGCTTCCCGAGCAGAAGGGAATAACAGCAGCATAAGGAGCTGTGTTATTTGGCCAAAATAGCTGAATAATAAAATCGATTATTTTTAAGTTATTACCATAACATATTGTGTTATAAACTTGTCTGTCATAAGCGGCAAAATAACAAATTCCATAACAAAAAAAAATGTTCCTGGACAACCATTTCAATAACTTGTTTTGTTAGTTTCAATAACAACTTAATAACAGTGAATTCGGAAAATATTTCAATAACAAATCTTGATCTTAATATGTTATTGATAATATTCGGATAGCAGAATTTGCTATGATATCAAACTCGTTAGGGGCTGTCCATAAACCACGTGGTCAGGAGGGGGGGGGGAGGGGGTTCGGCCAATGACCATTTTGTATGGACGAATAAAAAATTTTGTATGGACTAATGACCACGCGGGGGGGGGTTTGAGAAGTCCCAAAAAAATGACCACGTGGTTTATGGACAGCCCCTTACTAAATAAGTAATAGTACTTATTATATAAAATTATTCGTTTTGTCTCACAAACCCGCCACTGAGGTTCATCACTCTGACGTAAGAAATATTTTCATTGTAAGAGATTTGAAGTCGCAAGATAATCGAACTTTAGTAATTTATATATTATCAAATACGACGAGCTTCGATTTCCACCTGTAATTTATAAACTGTTATACTTTAATTGTTTTCAGAGCACGTGTAACCTTTGTTTTTTTTCAGCAAAGAACTGTAGAATTTTAGAAAGCTCAACAGTTTTGCAGAAAATTTTTGAGATATTGGAAATATTGTACAGATTGTTACAATTTTCCTGGAAAGATTGTTTTAATTCCTTCGATTTTTCCCTGGAATCAAGAATTATGTCGAATATTCCTCCTGGATTGTACAAGAATTCCTCCAAAAATTTTGCTATAATTTCTCCTGAACTTCCTCTGATGATTCCTACAGGACTTTCACCAGATTTTTTTGCAATATGTTTCTCTAAAATGCCTCTATTTATTTCTCTAAGGATTCCGTCAAATCTCCTTTTATGTTTATCAAATGACTTTGTCATAAAATTCTTCCGACAGATTTGGTTATAAACTTAAAAATAAATGACTCCAAAAATCTTCCAGAAATTTCTCCGAGAGTTCTTTGACAGAATCTTTCATGGATTTTCAAAGACTCCTCTAGAAATTCCTCCAGAATCCTGCATAGAATGCCTTCAAGGGTTTCTTCAGAATTTCCTGTGATCATTAGTTCTGAAGTTCATCTTAAGATTTCTCAGTAAATTTCTTTGTAGATTTCATTATGAGTTTTTCCGAAGGATTCTCCAAGAGTTTTTCAAAAAAATTGCCAAGAATCCTAATAATTGCTCAGAAGAATTAACTTCGGAATTTCTAAGAAAATTGTGCCAGTAGTTCTCTTGAAGACTTCTCCAGGGATTTATCGAAAGGTTCCTCCAGAACTTCCAAGTGCTTATTCGAAAATTATTTAAGGAATTCTTAAAAGGAGTCGTTCAGGAATTTCCTTTTCAACTGAATACAAAAATGGAACAAGGCAAAAGGACAGGTCATACTTTCTACCAGATGACTTTTTCTTTATCTGTTTGTATTGTTCCACATTCTATGCTGCAGAGTCATTGCTTGTTGAGCAATTGATTCCGTCGACACTGTTTCACTCTCCCGATGGTGCTCTCGACTACGTCGTAGATGTTAGTCTTACTGTAAGTACAGCAGTTCCTAAGAACGGATCATCTAGACGGAACATCATAAACGTATTTTGATTTCATGAAACGCACAATCGTTACTTGTTCTGCGGCTTAGTTGGTAAAAGCGCCTGTCTAGCGAAATGGCGTCGTGAGTTTGTATCCCGCCAGAACGCTTTTTTTTTCATAAATTCCATCTCTCAATTTCTCAATTAGCAACATTCATTGCCTTCTAATTACAAGCTTTTTCAGTATGTTTCAGACATACCAGCAAATCTGGATAATTCCATTGAAAGGTCTCAAGAATTCTCTCAGGGATTCCTTTAAAAATACGTTCACGAATTCCTACAGGAATTCTTTCAGAAAATCCTCCTCGAATTTTCGTAACAATTTTTTCCAGAAATATTTCAAAATACATTTATAAATAATTTTATAAATAATTTTTATGGGAATTCCATTTAGTGTTCCGCAATCAGTGGTTCCAGAAATTCCTCTATGGATTTATTCAACAACTGCAGCTAGAATTTCTTCAGGAATTTCCCTGAGATTCTTTAAGTTATCTTTCAGAATATCTCCAGGGATTTCTACAGGAATTATATAGAAATTTATTTAAAAAAATCTTCCAAGATTTCTTTTTGAAATTCTCCAGAGGCTTCCTTCTGGAGCTTCTTTGGGAACTCCCCCAGACAAGGATCGGTATATTCGCCTCACTCCATTCATATTCACTCCTCTTTGCTGAAGCGAATCGAGAAAGATACAGTAAACGAATTGTTGTGGTCAAACACGCAACCCCATCATCAGTGGGAAGCGAAGGGCAAGCTGCTTGAGATTGATATTCGTTGCCGATCGTCGCAGTTCGGATCGCAAGCGAATGAATGAATGATGAATGGTGACGAATGTTGGTGAGCGATCGAAGCGGCTATTATCATAACTAGAAGTGAATTTCTGCATGTAATGCATACATTTTTAGTGTATTATTTTTGAAATGCTAGATCAGCAAAGAAAATAATAATCATATTTTGAAAACTTCAAATATTCGTACGGGCAATATCACTCACGAATCGCATCACCGCTCGATCGATTGCGATGCGAATGTGGACGAATGTTTAAATTCCATGCGTGGCGTCCCACCGTTCGCCAGAGTTTGCTGTCGTCGCTGACAAGCAAACACACAACCTAAAACGACAACCGTTCGCTGCTGACTGTATTCGATGTGGAAGAAGATGAAAACTAGAAATCAGGAACCCTGCCCCCAGAAATATCTCCAGAGACTCTTCGATAGTTAAAGGCTTTCTTAAGATTTTTTTCCATGGATTTTGTTTAAGAATTTTCAGAATTTTCAAAACATTATTAAGGATTGCTTCGGCAATTCTTCCAAGGTTTCCTGCAGGAGTCTCTTAGAAAATTTCATCAGGAGCTACTGACAAAATTCCTTTTACTCTTGCGGTTCCTTCAGAAAAATCATCTGGAATTCTTTCAGATATTCCTACACGGATTTTTACGGAAGAACTTTGTGAAATCACATAAATATACATGAAACTCTTCAAGAGTTACCTAAAGCAATTGCTAAAAAATCCCTGAAAATACCTCTGTAGGTTCCAAGAAGATTTTTTTTGAAAATTTCTTGAAGAGATTTCTGAACAAAATTCTCTGGTACAATTTCTAAAGTAACCGTTAGAAAAGCTCCCCGAGCAGTAGAAAATATCAACAGCGTAATAAAATATATTTTATTTTGGCTTAATAACTGTGTAATAGAACCAGTAATTTTTATGTTATAATCATAACATATTATGTTATAAAATTGTCTGTCATAAGCGGCAAAATAACAAATATCATAACAAAAAATGTTCCTGGAAGACTAATTCAATAACATGTTTTGTTAGACCAGTCACAACTTAATAACAGGTAATCCACAAGATATCCCAACAACTTGAACATAACAAAATAAGATTGCCCAACAAAACATGTTATTGAAAAGACATATTTTGATAAGTTAATAATAACAAATTATGACATAAAAACTGGCTATGTGATTCTGTTGTTAACAATTTGCTATTCTCCTCTGCTCGGGTCCTGGAGAAATTCCTGATGGAAACCTAGATGGCTTCTTGGGATGGCTCTTGAGGAACTCATGAAAGATTTTTATGAAAAACTTTTGAAGAAATTGAAAGAAAACTTCCTGGAGAAATTTTTGAGAGAATTCCTGAAGGGATTTGCAAAGTACATCCTTGAGTAATTTCTGAATTAAAATCGTGCAAACATCCGTGTAGACATTGCAGACAAAGGCACTGCAGGAATTCCTGAATAAGCCTCTAAATGAAGGACTGAAGGGATTCCTGGAGGATGAATTGAAGCAACCTCTGGAAGAACTCATGGAGATACTTCTGGAGGACTTCTTGAGAGAATTTTTTGCAAAATGTTTGAAAGGTCTTAGTTCACAAAAACCTCTGCAGCATTTGCTGAAGCTATGCATAAAGAAATTTTCGGAGGTAAATATAGCAGCAGAAATACAAAAAAATCCGACAAAAAAAAATCAAAGCAGGCACCAAACGAAATTTCGAAAAAAAAAAAAATGAATCTCTGACTGCCTGGAAAACTGGAGAATGCAGTAAATCCAAATAGAATTTCTTGAAATATTCCGAGAGAAACGCCAAGAAATGAATCCTGAAATGATTTCTGAACAAATTCCTAAAAGAATTTGTTAAGGGATTCCTGAAGAGTCCGCGGAAAAAATCTGACAGAATCGCTGTAAAAAGGTCACAATAAATCTCAAGAAAAGTTAATGATGCAACCCATGGAGGAAAATCTGAGGATCTTCTGCGAAACTCCCAGGAGAAACTTCCGGCAGAATCTCTTGAGAATTTTCTAGAGGAATTTCTGAAGAAATGCCTGAGAGAATCCGCGGAGGAGGTTCTGAAAAAAATGGAAGAATATGCAGAAAAATTCCTGGAGGAGCCTTTCAAACAATTTCTACAAAAAATTCAGAAAGGATTCCTGCAAAAAAAAATATTTTTGAAAGAATCGATAGAGGAACTTTGAGATAAACACCCGGAGGAACCACTGGAGAATTTCCTGCTAGAATCTCTTGAAGAATTGCTAAAAAAATACTGAAGGAATCTTGTAAAACTTGTCAAAAATTTTTTGGAGGTACTTCTTTTCAATCTGTTTAGAAATATCTGCAGGAATTGAATATTTGAAGGAATAGCTGGAATAATATTTGATGAAACGCCTGGAGTAATTTCTTGAGAATGTTTAGATGAATTCCTTGGAAAAACTGAAAAGATCCTGAAGAAAGTTCTTAAGGAATTCCCCTCCTGAAACTCATCCAAACATTTTTCAAAGAATATCAGTTCAGCAAGTATTCTTCCAAGGATATTTCCAGCTTTTCATAAGACATCGTATTTTGTTTTCTTTTAATGAGACCGATTGCACGCCATTTAATCAAGAAAAGCACATAGGAGATATGAACTATGCTTCAGTGAGTGTTTATTAGGAAAAAAAAATCATCTGAATAATGTGCATAACGTTCAATATTACAGTAATTCCTCTAGAGGCGTACCAGTATATAAAGCGCTGGAATCTGGAAACCTTGAGTCACCAGTCTGATTTCACCATGACATTGCTGGTGTAATACTTAAAAATAACCTAAGAAGAGACGTGCGACTTTGTGAATTTCTACTTCGAGGAATCCTACATAAATTTCCTAGTGAAAATCCTCAAAGAATCTCTCCAAATGTTATAGCAAAACTCTTGTGGGATTAGTTTTTATCGAAGCCCCTGATTTCTTTACGTTCAAACCTCTCGCATTGGGTAGGCGTAGTTTTGATATAGAAAACCAATGATTCCGTGTTGAGGTTTTTTTAGGCAAGCGGTATCAGAATAAAATTAAAAAAAAAAAATCGCCGATTAAGCCACCGCCACCGCCACTGAAACTCCCTGCACTCACCTGAAACCCCCTGGAACACCCCTAGAGGGCTTTTGAAATCACCAAACGCATCCAACACCTCAATAAATCCTCTGGAACACCATTTATACACCTGGAATACCCCCAACACCCCTGGAATGCCACTGAAATCAACTGGAACGCCCTTGAAACTCCTTTGAAAACCCTTAGAACGCCACTGTTACCCCCGCAATGTCCCTGGAACGCCCTGTGGCATGCCTAACACATCCGGAACGGTATTGAAATCACCTGGGAAACCCTTTGGAATCCGTAGAACTAAACATTGTAAAATCTCGTTTAGCAGCATTATTTGATAGTGAGATGAGTGGATAACTCATCACTTCAGTTAGCCTAGTGGTTAAGGCTATGAATCGCCAGTCCTGAGACGGTGGGTTCGATTCCCGTTCCAGTCGGGAAAATTTTCTGGACTTCCCGGGCATAGTGTATCATTGTACTTGCCACACAATATACAAATTCATGCAATGGCAGGCAGAGAAAGCCCTTCAATTAATATCTGTGGAAGTGCTCAACGAACACCAAGTTGAAGCGAGGTAGTCCAAGTTCCAGTGGGGACGTAGAGCCATAAAGAAGAAGAAGAACAATTACTTGATAAAAGTAGAAATCAAAAATTGCCAGTTTCTTTATTCACGAAAGATCACTATGTAATTCAAAGATTCTCTAGTGGTTCTACTTAGCTTTTAGCGAACCCCAAGTCTTATTTAGATCTTCCTAAATAGCTAAAAAAGACTAGCACACCTATTGCATCTTACACAAACATTCATATATTTTGATACAAAAAAGAATATAAAATACACAACGATTCCGGGCTCTAAAGCTATCATTCGTAATAAACCAACAAGAAACATCATCAACTCAAGAATCATCCCAATATCTCGCCACTGTTACATTTCCGATCTGACACGAATTACATCACACAGGGAGTATACCTAGTAATTCCTTGCGAACATTTCTTTTCGCCATGAAAACTCTCACACCCACCCCTCAAAACCAATGTTTTCCGTCACGTTTCGGGGTGTCCACTACTCGCACTCCGTCCGGTCCGACACATCGCTGAAAATTTTATAAATAAACAACAATCGCGATAATAATAACTCACACTCGTCACCTTGTCATGTCGACGGCTGTTCGCTGGTTGGCTGGCTGGCCGGCTTAGTGGCTTGCTCCAAACATCCACGCTTTCTGAGTTTCTTGCGATTTCGAAAAATTTGCACCAGACGCTCTCTCGATCACGCTCGCCGCCGGTCGTCACGTCGTTTAGGTCTAGATATAGGATACACATATGCCAACCATGATTCGGTTTCCTATTATTGTTTGCCGCTTGGGAGGCTAAGAAAATAATGAAAATTTAATAGCCCACTAGCCAACCGGTGTGGTGCTGGCAGTCGGTCCACATGATGGGGACAATAATAATCAAAAGAGCATGAGACACTGAAATATTAAAATATCGATGAATCTTGCTGCCGTTGTTCGGTCGTCGGTCGATTCTGTTCTGGGTTGGGTGGCCAAACACAGTGCCGCCACCGCCGAGATATTAGAGGCCGATCCACTGACAATTATTAAACCGAAAGCTTATTTATAGCGTTGCTGTTTTATAATAAACAGGATGACGGATGTGCTGTCCGTCTATGTGGACGCATGGCACCGACCGACGGCATATGGCACACGAGGAAACTATGGGATGGATGCCGCCGGTTGTAGCAGAAGCGTTATGCTTTCTGGATTGAAAAGTCATTTGAATAAAATTCGAATAGGGGCATCTGGGGTAATACGCACTGTCGAGGCAAAACGCACCCCCTTTGTTTTTCAGGGATTATCGGTTTTAGAGCTTTGAAACCTTATCAGTCTAATAGAACGGCTTAATAAATGAGCATCTGGAAAATTTTACATATCTGCGTTACGTAATTAGTGAGAAAAATGAATAAAATTAAAAAGCACGATTCTGATGTAATTTTCCCGATCGTTTGTCGAATGATTTGATGGTGAAAACCGACCAAACATCTAATGCTGTTGTGTTTATTCAGTTCATTGAGGGCAATGCTAAGCATAGGAAAAATAACTTAAACAGTAATCCACGTAAATTATATGTTTTAAACTATTTTATTTTTTGCTATTGATTGGGGCAATATGCACTCCATTGGTTGGGGCAAAACGCACCTATAGAAAACAAGCTGTAATAATATCTATGAGTGCTCTGTAAGTAATCGCAAACAAAATTGAGCTATTGTTTGTCTTAAACCCTTATAAAACATGCATTTTGTCTAAGAAGTAAAAAGATTTCTAAACTCGACGGTGCATCTTGCCTCAATGTTGTGGTGCGTCTTGCCCCTTTGTTTGAGTGCATACTGCCCCATTGTTGTAGTGCATTTTACCCCGAGCAAGGGTGCATACTGCCCCGCATAAACATACGAAGCCGTAATGTTAGTCTTTACAAAAAACGTTATTTTCAAGAGCTGAACTATATTAAGGTTGAAATTTTGTTTGGTTTCTCTTAGAATGAAAGTATATGCAATGAATGCATGCATTAAACCAATAAATTATTGCCTTTTTATATGCATTTGGACGCATCTTCCTTAAGTGGTGCGTATTACCCCAGAATCCCCTATGTACCTATAATCAAACAGCGCGTAGTCATTGGAAACGTGCGGTATACGACGCAGATTATTCCAACGAGAATTCTGATGTTGTTGATACACTTCTTCTTTTCAGAATCTCATCTGTTACGAAACATACTTATGAGTTTTTGTCAATCAACTAGCAGATACCACCCAAAGCACCCATGGCCTGACAGAAATAGTGTCAGGTGAAAGTTCACCTCGCCATGGAACCTGCTCGTCCATTTAACCCTGAAAGTGTGTTCCATCAAAGACGAGCTCTGAAAGGCGCCTGGGGTCCAATGGACCCCAGGTATCCGTTTTAGGATTAAACACGCTCTCTATGAGCCTGTGTGTCCATCTACCGTTGCTGTAAGAATCCCATTTCCTCTGCCACTTCAACATAGACGATATTTTGGCGATCCGTCTCGTACCTCGAGTCTCTCGAAGCACTCTTCATCCTTTATTGCCACCACTAGTGCTATGGGCATTATGCATGCCCGCTAGCACACATACTGCGTCCTTTGAGACCGTGCGGTATGCGCTGACCACCCTAAGTTACATAAGGCTATTGCCGAGCTATTTGACATTATATTTGACGATGCCATTATCGCCATGCTTGCCCTTTTGCAGGCATATTCTACGTGGTTTCCGAATTTCAGCTTATCGTCAATCATTACCCACAGTTGCTTCAGTGAGCGCTTAGAGTTGATCGTGCACCCGCCTGTGGTGACCAATGCCTGTTGTTCAAACTCGTGGTTGTTTACCACTATCACCTCAGTTTTGTGGTGCGCCAGTGCCAGCTTTCTCGACCTTATCCAGTCTTCCACAATGCCAATTGCGTGTGTTGCTGTCAGTTTCACTTCCTCTATCGATTCCCTGTATACCACGAGGGTAATATAATCGGTAAATCCGGCCAGCTTTACACCCGGTGGAAGTTTGAACCTCATTACGCCATCATACGCCGTATTTCATAGTACCGGGCCCAAGCCCTGCGGTGATGTTGTAGCTCCTCTCGCCTTCCTCGATGTCATAGAAGTAGCACTCCAGTATCCGGTATAAGCTAACCGGGACTCTTGGGAAGTTGTTGAACGCATTCTTGGCGTCCAGCGTGACGGCCGCGCAATAGCGGATTCCTGTTCGCTTCTTTTGGAGCGCTATCTTGGCCGTTTTAGTTACAGCCCTAATAGCATCCACCGTCGATCGACCCTTCCGGAAGCCGAAGTGGTTATCCGAGAGGCCGGAGTCATCGGGTATCTCGGTATAGACCATCAGCCTCGACAGAATGATCCATTCCAACAGTATCCCGGCGGTGTTCAGAAGGCAGATAGGTCTGTATGCCGACGGGTCGCCAGGTACACACATCTGCATAGCCATTCTAAACATTTCAGGGCAAGCCTCGATGGCCGTCTTGATGGCTACTGTCGGAATACCGTCCGGCCACGGAGCCTTGTTCAGCTTAAGCGACTTCGCTATTGTGATGAGCTCGTCGTTTGTTACCGGGGCGACCTCGCTTTGGCCAGTTTGGCCATAGGGGACGGGACCCATGGTCTGGTATAGTCGTGCGGGAATAGCGTATCCTCAATCTTCTGCAGCATCTCAGGGCAGCGTTCTGGGGGTGCTGACGTGCCCTTCGTTTTGGCCATGACCACTCTGTAGGCATCACCCCAAGAGGTCGTGTTGGCTGCCTGGCAAAGATTTTCAAAGCAAGCCACGTAAGCATTAATCTTTTTGTTCAGTGCCTGTTAAGCCACCCTGTAGGCCTCACTTCGTTTCATTCTACCCTCATCGGTGCGAGCTCTTTGCATCCTTATTCTAGCTAGGATTCGCGGATTTCTGCGATTTCGGGACACAACGAGTTTACTGGTTCGCATCCATTTCTGGGTAGGGATTGCCTTGGCATTGCGGCGTCACATGCACGGGCCCTATAGGGTTCCGACTAGATCATCGTTGGATAGATCGTCGGTGTTACCCTCCATAAGCAATCTCTCTACAAATTGCGGCTTATCGAAGCGCTAGGTCAGCCATCCCCGATACCGATCGATGACCTACGGCTGTGGCCCATCTTTCTCGATGTTCCACCATGTATCGAATTGCCAGATGGTCACTGTGCGTGTATCCATCATCGACCCTCCAGTCCGAGCTAGGGTTTAGACCTCCAGAAGGTTTAGGGCTCGATAAGGCCACATCAATGATGGACTCTGCACCGCTTGTACTGTAGGTTTAGGTTTACTGATAGTCATGCGGCTACCCCACTCAACCGCCCAGGCATTGAAGTCACCACCGATGACCATGGGACTCAATCCCACTAGTGCGCTTGATTGCGAAGCCCTCATGCGACGTGGAAATTAATTCCTGGAGCGGAAAATGACCGCTTGGCCTTTTTCCAGTTCCCGAATATTGGGGGGATGCGGTATGGGTCCGATAGTAGGGCGATGTCTGTACTTGACTCCGCAACTTACTGCTACAGCAACTATTGTGCGGCTTCACAGTGGTTCAGGTTTAGCTGTGTAACCTGCATCATTATCGTCGGTTCGTTCGATCTCTTCTCGTCCCTGGACATTTAGGCTCGCCCGTCATGAGTTGTTCGCTGTGAAAATCAGATATTTTGGTGCCGAGTTGCACTCCCTGGCAATGAGGCCTTCCACTCCGCGCTTCCTGCAGAGTTTGCTCCTGTCGGGGCCTTTACACGCCTACGACTTGTGTCCTTGCTCTAAGCACTTTAAGCACGTCTCTGGCGGCGCGTACATGATGAGCGGGCACAATGACCAGCCTACTTTGATCTTGCCGACTGCAGTCACCTACGGGAAGCTTGATCGTGGCGATTTACGTGCCTGCCGGACCCTTTCACAGACGGATTGATGCACTTGGTTCATCTACCTCGAACTGCTGCTTATGTGCGGCTGCGAGCTCCTGTGCGTCGGTGATCTCGTCCAGGTTTTAACACTGAAGAGTCGCCTCTGCCATTAGAGCTCTCACCTGCACCTGCCTTAAAGGAGGTGTCATTCTTGGCCACCTCCTTCTTCAGCACTAGTATCATCTCTCCAGTGGTACGCCGAATGCTTTTTACATCCTAGCCCAGCGGTGAGAGACCTCGCATGGCCCTCAGCTCGTCGGTGTATGTATCCTCGCCTCAGTTTTGAAGACCAACGCGTCGCTCCGTTCGCGCTTGCGGGCTGGTTTCACTTTTCTCAACTAATTATTTTATCCAACCGTAACCCTAGGGCTCTCCTTCCCTTGGTCTGGTTGGCCACCGTTCCTCTTAGGGTTGGTCACTTGAGGCTTGGTTTCTCTGCCCTTTGAGCGTTTCGCTACCGACTTGGCAACCTGGTCACTCGCGCTAGGCGTCCCTTTCTTCTTCTTTGGTTTTTCACCCACCTCTGCCGGACGTTTCTTGGGCCATATCTTCTCGGCAGGTTTCGACCATGCAACTCGAGCGGTTTGACCTCTCCGCTACGTCTCCGTCGAGCTGCATGGATCCGTGCTGCATCGCGCTCCACTCTTCGTCCAGAAGACCATACTCCTTCTTGACCAAAGCTAGCGATTTGCGGAGCTTCAGCAGGCCCTTTTTCAGGTCCTTGGTAGTCTACTCACTCGTGTAGCCGGTCCAGCTGTTCGGCAACTACCAACATCTTTGGTAGACCGCTCTCGATCACAAAAATGTCCGAAACGCCCAAAAAAGTGATTTTTTAGATCATTGAACACAAAAAAAAAATATTTCTATTAAATAAGTTTATATAAGATAATAATAAAACCAAGGCTAAATGGCGTTTCAAACATTTTTGTGTTTTATAATTTGTTTGAAGCTTTAAAATAACTAAACCTGTGATTAGATTGCATTTATACTTCTCATGGTTCACTTGGCATCATACAACATGGTGATATATCTACAAAAATGTTGTACTAAGTAATTCACACAAAACAGTAAACGTGCAAACTTGTTACAAATATAAATGTAGGTTCAGTTTGGATGTTGGTAATTGTTTTAGAACGTACATAAACTGAATTAAACTTTCATCAAGGTGAAACATGAATGAAGTTTCAAAATGTGGAAGTCATCATCAATGTTTGAAAATTCAAAAACATGGTAAAATTGAGTTGGCATTTGAAAATAAACACGTCATGTAATTTATGAATGATTCATTACGATTATTTTTATCCGAAATAGAGGAACTTACGTATTTTCGGCAGTTTTGTTCTCTTCGTCATGGGGGGGTTTTCTGAAACCTGTAGGTCTCAGAGTCTGCCTCAAATCCTTTCCAACGAAGCTGAGTTATATGCCCAAATTTCAGGCAATTCGGCCCACAAAAACCCCCTATGACGAAGAGAACAAACCTGCCGATAAAACCCTTCGTCACCCTGTCGTGAAATGAAAATAAATTATAGAAAGTTTTATTAATTTCAACTGTTGCAAGTTACCCCACAGTGGTTGTCGAATTTGATTTTTTATGATTTTTTACATTACCTAGTCGATAAATTTATCGAACTTTAATCGTTTAGCTAAGCTTACTATTAGGTACCCCAACTGCTAGCAAGGTCGCCGGACTTATCGCACTTATCATAGGAGGTAAAGCACGGTTTTCTTACTTGTTTTTTTATGGCATAAAATGAGCAAACTGTTTTGACTGTGTAGCTGAACAATAAACAAAGAAACAAAACTGATTTTATTTTCACTAAAACAATCTTTGGTACACATAATTTTTTAACCTAAATGGTGGAGCATACTAGCTTTCATTATTATGAAAAAAAAAATAGTTCACATTCAATGTATGTCGAAAGGTCTAATATATCCAATAAATATCTGAATAATATCTAAAGTTCTAAAGGTCTAATATCTAAAGGTCGGAATATGTGAACCATACCTGTGAAAAAAATTTCATTAAATTCTGAGAACCTTCGTACCAATTTGTACAATACATAATAAAAAAAATCCCCCCTTGTGCAACAAATTCGGTTCCTAAGACCCATTCTCACTCCCTCGAAGGGGTTAGAATGGGTCAATGTTCATACACTTGTTGTTTCAAAGTATGATTTTATGACCCATTCTCACCTAATACTCGTGCAGAGCAGATTAAACAGCAGCTTAAAAAAGGCACAAAACATCTCAGAGAAACTTGCGAAAAAAAAACTTTCTGTTTGTTTACATAATTGACGGCTATCGGCCAGCCAGAGAGTTCTTAAGAACAATCACTCTGTAGACGCCTTCCTTAGAACCAAATAGTGTTTTGGTAGCGCAAATAACATGAGCTAAGTAGAAGAGGGCGTATGCTGGGCTTTGCTTCGTATTCCTCAAGAACAGCAACTCTAGAATATGTTGCTTATACACAAACTGATCGTAAGCAATCTCAATCAAAACCAAGAGGGTTTAACTTGACGGCATCCATATTTTTCGTCATGATGTTCTATTCCTGCTAGCAAATTGTATACGCCATGTTGATGTTTTCGTGCATAATGTTTTGGGCGGGATTGAAATTGTGATATTTGATATAACAAAAACCGCAAACTGACGAGGCGCTTCATACATTCAGTATTATTTTATTGCATTATACGAGAAAACTTTTATGGCATGCGCTTTTCTGTTATGGAAACAGAGTTTTTTCCGTCGAAATTTGCAACTAAACATTATTGACATGGCTGGCCGACATAATTTTATTCCTATTTCGTCATATTAATTTGCAATTAACTCCCATCCATTTGATTATTAATGTTTAGGATTCATTTTAAGGTTCTAATCGTTCATTCAAGATGGTTTACCAACTTTGATACGGCTTGTTGCTCTTTTTGCTACCTACACAACAGATCTTATCTGTGCTGTATAGTAAACTACAGGAATATGTCATAAAGCCTAGTAGCATGTAAAACGTTGTAAGGAATGGTTTTAACAACCTTCTGTAGGGTGGGCCCTTTCGAGCTTTATAGGGTTTTATCTTGGTTTTATCAGAGCTGTTAGGATTACTAAGCTTTAAAATGAGTTTTATTGTTTTGAATTTAACAACAGCTTGTAGGCAATGAAAAAACTAAAAATGTTACTTGGGATTGCATAGATTATTGAAGAAATGTTTATCTCGACGGCGTGATGAATTATTTGCTGAAAAATCTAAATATCTGGCGGTGTAATGGATCTCAGCGCGCTAGTCTTTGGGACAAAACCAGAAGAATATGGATTAGTATGGGATGGTTTTTCATCGAATTAAAGCTAAAATTTGTACTATTTAAACCATTTTATCTAATGACCATTGGGCGCGCAGTTTATTGACACCCCTTTTATAAGCTTACATTATTACTCATTAAAAGTCAAATCCAGCTTTCCACGCTCGCCATAATGGCGGATGCTATAAAACAATTTGACAGTATCTGTGCCCCAGATAACGCAACGACTTATTTCATCCATAGCAACCTTTGATAAACACTTTTTTCCTTGCCAACAGAAAATCAACAGGCAAAAAATCGGAACTTCATTTTTCTAGCGAGAAAAAATAAGCTTTTTAATAATCGGTAAAGCTAAAACAAGTTTATTAGTTTCTTATATTCTTATAATTAATATTCTTCTTCTATCCTGAAAACTTGCAATATGTCCGGTGGATGATTGGAAGACAGCTACGACAATGGTTTGAAATAATCCGGATGCTGAAATGGCAGCTCTATATGTGGTAGTTAGAGCTGCGGACAGTCCTGTCGGTACGTCGAGATACAATTAGCTTTCTACAGGGGCGTCTTTTGCGGGAAACCGATCGGCTCGGTTCCGGCCTAAATCCCCAGGTCGCTGGTCTAAGCCGGCAGTCTACGGTGGGCGCTCACGGCCTCTTCTGGATCAGGGTCCCAGGGCGAACGGATGATAGGCTTTCGGAGTGCTGATTCCTAACTACACGCAGTACTCACGGTTGAACAGTTTATTGAAGATCCGTATAAGTACCGAACCTGAGTAGACACGCGTCTTCACGGGCGATGCTGGTGGCTTCAGTGGCCTGGTGGAATCTTCGGTGGCGAGTGGCGAGGCAACGTGGGTGCGGGTGGTAGCTGGGGGGAGCAGTGGCGGTGGTAGCGACGGGGAGAAGTCTAAGCTCGAGGAAATGCAGCCGGGTGGCCGGAATCTGGAAAGCAGGCCTATCTGGTGGGGCCTCGGACAAACGGACCGACATTGGACTGCCTGGCGTGAAACGTTTAGCCGAGATGGTGATGGCTTCGCCTGGAGGAAATCTAATCGTGATAGCTAGACGCGGGTGACCAGGCCGACCCGATGTGGCTACGGAAACGTGGGCTTGCCCGTGCTTTGGTCAGCTTTCGACGACCGAACGCTGAACGAATGTCCGAGATGGTGATAGCTTCGGCCTGAAGAGATGTTCACGGGGAGGAATTGGTCGGGCTTCGCTCCTAGACCGTCGAGATGGTGGCGAGGACTAGCCGGAAGACGACATGCGGAGGCCGGAGGTGTGACGATTGCTTAAGACTTTGTCCCGATCGGCCGTCAATCAGGTTTATTCTGCGCGGCGTGTGAGGTGAGACGAGTCGAATGAGGTGACAAAAGTCGTCTCGCCCCATTTGATTTACATTAGTCGTCTCACGTCACGTGAGACGAATCCGTCCGTCTCACCTCACACGCCGCGCAGAATAAGCCTGAATGTACTTTGACCACTGGTGTAGTCGGTCGTGATCACGGGTCACGAGGTTTGAGGTTGCGCCGAAATACGACGCTTGGCGAAATCCTGAATCCGTTGTTGGTCGTGGTACAAGGGTTTTCACGGGTATCCAGTCGATTGGCTAAATCAACCTTGAAATCAACTGTAGGGTAACTAAATGGCTTTGGCTGATCAAACAAACTTCTTGCGCTCACAACGTGGTGGATTTACGTAGGACAACAGTATCCAATCTGTGTCACCTCTTCTCTTTACGACTATTTTCCAACTGTCTCGATGATTTTCTCACCGAGCTCAACACCCCTTGGAAGGGACACTCACTTTCTCGGGTCATCCTTTTCCGCCCAACTGGATTCAGTGGAGGCCGCCACCCACTTGACTCAGGCGATGTATCTCTATGTGTATGCGCGTCACCGCCCAGGCGTGGAAAGACAAGTTAACTATTGCGAGCTAGCGCCAACTTCACACTAAATTCCCGTATTCCACAAAATCATACGTTACGGCAAATATTACCCGCCGGTAACAGAGTTCTTCACGAGGTTCATCGTAACCCGCGGCGCCAGTGAGAATTTGACTGTCGACAGATTCGTAGATGTTGTAGGCTATGAGCACTTGCCCGTCGCAGCAGTAGTCCGGTATCCCAATAGCGGTAGTGGTTTTGTCATAGTGGTGATTACGTAGCGCCCACGAGTGGCCAGAAGGCGGTCTGCGTTGGAGATCAATAAAAAGTTGCGATCACCGAAGTTTTTCCGGAGCTAGGGCAACTGTCCTCAGATAAGCTACCAGTAACAATGTATCAGTCAATGTCTACATTCAAACTTAACCCAATAAAATATGATTATGAATCACTTCAAAGTTTTGCTAATTCTACACTCCAAATTTAACAATTTTCTAGAGACATTCGTTCAGCGCTCGGCGCATCGGGTCGGCCTGGTCACCCGCGTCCGGCTATCACGATTACATTTCCTCCGGGCGAAGCTATCATCATCTCGGCTAAACGTTTCACGCCCGGCCGTCCAAAGTCGGTCCATTTTGACTGAAGCAAGGGCGCATCTACGCGCCCGAAGCCCCATCAGTTAGGCCTGTCTTCCCGATCTCGGCCGCCCCGACTGCATTTCCTCGAACTTGGACTGCTCCCCGCCGCTGCCACCGCCACTGCTCCCAGCTACCACCGATGTACCTCACCGCTCGCCACCGAAGATGCCACCCCACCACTGAAGCCATATGATGATCAGGACATATTGCAAGTCTTCAGGCTAGAAGAAGAATATTAATTATAAGAATATAAGAAACTAATAAACTTGTTTTAGCTTTACCGATTATTAAAAATCTTATTTTTTTCCTCGTTAGAAAAATGAAGTTCCGAATTTTTGCCTGTTGATTTTCTGTTGGCAAGGAAAAAAGTGTTTATCAAAGGTTGCTATGGATGAAATAAGTCGTTGCGTTATCTGGGGCACAGATACTGTCAAATTGTTTTATAGCATCCACCATTATGGCGAGCGTGGAAAGCTGGATACCTACATATATGTTTAATTTGTAGTGCTAGAATATAGATATTGACTGATACACTAACATGAAAAAATAGTCAAAAAATTTCCCGTATTTGACGTGTGATAGCACCTTGCAATTTTCGCATTTTTTCTGCCGCACCCTGTAAATGTTGTTTGATAACTGATTGTAACATAATTTAGGTATGATTCTTCGTCATTTGGACAATAATGTAACAAAATGTATCACATTTTGATAGAAACTAGTAATCCTGGAGCTGACATTCATATCACATTTTGTTATAATTTTGATCTGATTATAACAAAATAGGTTATTATCTTGATTAGATCACTTGTACATTTTGTTATAACTTCAGTTATTTTAACATCATTCTGCATCTAGCTCACAACATAATAAGTTATCGACAAATATTATCCAGCTTTCCACGCTCGCCATAATGGCGGATGCCATAAAATAATTTGACAGCATCTGTGCCCCAAGTTGAACTGAAATTATTGGAAAATATTCTTAGCAAACCTTGACTTTGAAAAAAAAGTTTGTTATCATTGAATCAAAAAACATATAGGTATCATATTTAATTTCAATTTTCTGTTTCTAATGAGTTCCCTTTCTGTTTTAGATACCATTTGGTGAATGCTTTTAGGATATAACAAGATATTAAATCATGGGAAAATAGAAAGTCACCGAAAATCATCGTGTTTCGCAAGCTTGATGCCATCGGATTACAAAACTACCTCATCAATCATTGATTTGGCCCCAGGATCTATCTAAAGCTGGTAGAATGTCCACCGAAACAGTATCAGATTATTGTCAAAATACCTATTTATATCCCCCACTAGGAAAATTCCTTCTCCACCAGGTTTGCCGATTTTGAGCATCGTGTAACCTGTAGTGGGTCTCTCAAGGTGAACTACTTTGGAATTGGCACTGAGCCATCAGGAGAAGCAGGGCCGTGCACAGAAAAGGCGGATATGGAGGGGTTTTTGGCATAAAATTGGGTTAAGCCTCCATTCCCCCCCTTACCATCTTGCTCACGGGCTTGAGAAGTATCCGTAGAGGATAAAAGTTTAAGGAACGAATTTAACACTGCCTTACTACCCACGACGAAGCAGACATCATCAATTTGGAATTCGTAAATCTCCATCTCTGTACTTGTTCATTGGAAACTCAAGCCATATAAAAATGTTTTTGCTAAACGTGCGGCAATACTTTTTTGTAGTATTTTTGTTGAATGTGTTCCATACACTTTTTATATAATCAATGAAAAAATTAAGTAAATCCTCTTGTTTCGGAGTCTTAAGAATAAATAGAATACAGCTATTAAGCTAGGATCACTAAACAAAGGCAGTTTCCTTCCGGGAACGTACTCCAGTTGGTAGGTCACGAAGGCAGTGTGGCAATCGATTCCCCCGCCTTGTAAATCAAGCGTCGTGAGCTGATCCAAAAACATGTTTAGAGAGGCTAGAAGGGTTCTGGCCACAAGTTGACTAAGAGTGCACACCGGACAGATGGGCGATAGATACGAGATATTTCTGGCAGGATTTTTGCTTGAACTCTGCCAGCTAATAATAAAAAACGGGGATAATATGCACTTCTGTCCTTGCGTAAATGAAAGTCCCAACGCCATTAGCCTAGAAAAAAGTAATATAATCAGTTTTGCTAATAACAAATTAAGCAGAAAATCCTTGCAAAACCATTTTTGATTGATGACAGATAAACATTTTTTTTTCAGAGGTCAAGGTTTGCTAAGATTTCTTTTCAATAATTTCAGTTCAATGGATGGGGCACAGACATTGTCAAATTTATTTATAGCATCCGCCATTATGGCGAGCGTGGAAAGCTGGATAGCATCATAACACAATATGGTATAATCTTGATATAATTTTCTAGTCGGGATCACATGACATTTGTCACCATAGTCTATGATTCCATCAGCTATTTTCAATGGAAACCAAAACCACAACATGTGAAATTGAATCAAATAGTTCATTCTAACATCCTATCAGCAACCATTCTGCAGAGGACGGGCCACGACAAACGAAATAAAAGTGATGGAAAACTAAAAGTGAAGCTGGATGAAAATTTCTCCGAGGAGCACATATTTTCCTTCTCCCAAAACAACAGGGGAATGGCACACAAAAAGAATGACATAAACCACGTTAACCAGTTCTCCAAATGCAATTCTGTTGTCAGTTGAAATGCAGCTGGCAATACGGTTCAACAACATCTCAACAGTGAAAGATTTTGTTTTTCGCTTTGTTTGCGGTTTTGTATCTGCTTTGTGAATGGGAATGGAATTAGATTTGCTATGTTAGCTTTGTATGTTGTGGCTCAGTGGTACAGAACAAAACCGGATAATTGCTTCTCGACATTTTCCAATGCCATTAATGAGTTTAATCTGGACTTTAGGTATACCGTAAATGCCACAACCGCGCTACGAAAGCTTTCCTGGTGTAAGTGATACCGCGCAAAATTTCCTTTGTTTCCGTTTCCGATCCGAGAGACTGGAAAACACGTGGCGCTTTGATGTTTTGCATTCGTGTGTATCATCGTGTAATGCTAGGAATCGGTTTTCCGCTTCCGATCCCGCGTATTACTGAGGCGTCACAAAGTGAACAAGATCAAAGTTGATTGGAAATTGAATCCGAATGTCGGCTGGGCTGACTTGCCGGTGATTGAGTGAAGTGAACATCGCCTAACGAGGTGGGCTGACTGGAATGTGGAACGGGGCCCGGGGAAAGAGTCAAAATGTTGGGATGTTGTTTGTAAAGCGGCGGGGTAGTCAATGACGGAAGATTTTCATCACCTCAGTTAGTCTGAGGTTTGGACGTGTTTTCTGCACGTAGCGTCGGTCTAGGATACTGACTCCAATTGGGGGTGAACATTTACGTAAACATCTCTCTCTCTCTCTTCTTGGCGTAACGTCCTCATTGGGACAAAGCCTGCTTCTCAGTTTAGTGTTCTATGAGCACTTCCACAGTTATTAACTGAGAGCTTCCTCTGCCAATGACCATTTTACATGCGTATATCGTGTGGCAGGCACGAAGATACTCTATGCCCAAGGAAGTCAAGGAAAATTCCTTTTACGAAAAGATCCTGGACCGACCGGGAATCGAACCCGTCACCCTCAGCATGGTCATGCTGAATACCCGTGCGTTTACCGCCTCGGCTATATGGGCCCTCGTAAGCGACATGTCGGGAATATTAACTAGGAAGAATTTTGAGGTTGTTGAGCAACAGCAAACAGATCCATACACATTTAAAATTCGCAACAGTTTATTTGAGCTTCCCTGAAATGGAAAGAGCTTGTGTTGGAGCTAGATGTTTCAAAGAAGGAAAAAGAAAAAAAAAACGGAGAAAGGAACAAATAAATAATAGGAATAGTATTAATGGCACAAGTATAGTTATTAAACAGAATAACCATTCGGTAAAATGCTTTTTGAGTGTATGTTACAGAATCTCAACCACCATTAGGCCGTCCCTTATTTTGCAAAATTTAGAAATGTTATAAGTTCGTTAGTGGAAAATGATCGTTTTAGCTAAAAAATGATCGTGTCAAAATTTGAAGTCCGTATCTCAAGGCTAAGTGGTCCCTCAAGGGGCCTAAAGTTGTCAAAAATTGTATGGGACCAAAAAAAACATGAAACTTTTATCGACAAAAAATACGCTATTCTACTAAAACCGGTGATTTTAGGACCCTAAAGGGCCAAAAATGTGCTTAGATTTGCGATATCTCTACTCGTTTTCAAGATATTGACAAAAAACAACTGAAAAATCAGCATTTTTGACCATTTTTTTCGATTCCGAAGGAAACTTACCATATTTTGTTCAATAACTCAAAAACGAGTAGAGATATCGCAAATCTAAGCACATTTTTGGCCCTTTAGGGTCCTAAAATCACCTGTTTTAGTAGACTAGCGTATTTTTTTGTCGAAAAAAATTTCATGTTTTTTTGGTCCCATACAATTTTTGACAACTTTAGGCCCCTTGAGGGACCACTTAGCCTTCAGATAATGACTTCAAATTTTGACACGATCATTTTTCAGCTAAAACGATCATTTTCCAACAACGAACTTATAACATTTCCAATTTTTGCAAAATAAGGGACGGCCTAACCACCATGCTTCAATTCAAGTAAATCAACCACGCGCCTCCATAGTAGGGTAACCTGGGGTAATACGCACCCCCGGGGCAAAACGCCCTCACGCTATTTCATTATATATGAGAAGTTCCATTCGATGCAAGCAAACTAGACGTTAAACTGAGCCCAAGAATGCAAAGAATATTCGAATGAAAAGCGTGGAAAACGATGATTTTCCACATTTGGAAAGATTGTCTAATTTGAAGCGCACACAATTTAAGCAATTGCGCGCTGATGATATGGAATCAACCTATTAACTACCATCCGCCTACTACTCCTTCCATTTGCTGCCGTAAACAGTAAGATGGAGCCGCCTGGTATTTCTTAAGAATTCAAAGCGGAAAATGCCAGAGGTCGTATTGCCCCACCTCAAGGTGCGTTTTGCCCCCAAAAGTTTTTCAGCACCCAAAACGTAACACTTTTTTAAATTGTTAATTTGATTCGGTAAAATTGAAATGACGCGGACCAAAAGTTGGCATCTCTTAGTCAAACAGGTAAACTAACTTTCAAAACGCAAGACACCCATAAAATCATCTTAATCTTAGCTATAGCGCCACGTTTGCTTAGGGGGTGCATATTACCCCACCTTCCCCTATCAGTGCATGCTTTGCAGATGTTCGAAAGTAAACAAATTTCCCCAAATGTAACAGTAGTGGAAACTCAATTTCACTCATTTGGAAGACCATCATCGTACCTCGCTGCACTGCACGTACAAATGAAAAAGACTATACCTGTAAACGGAAAACTCTCACTGTCTGCTCAATCCCTTCTTTTCCTTCGCACATTGCCATCGCCTACACTCACTAACGGCATTTTCCAATGCAACAGTCGGTTGCACCGGAAGGACGCATGCGCCCATTTTCCGTCAGATACAGACACCTGACTACCGCACGCCGCTGATGCTGGTGCTCAATGTCCACTAACGGCAACCATGATGGTGTGCGCTTGGTAAGGTATCGTTCAAATGGGATGCTCTTCGTCGGGCTCTGTTTATTATGGTTTTGATATGGTATCGTGCCTGACATAAATTGATGCGAAAGCACGTGCATCAGGAACTCACGTTCACACACCAGCGCAGCGTTCAGACGCAGAAAGCAGAGCTGTGTATGCGAGATGTTTAAAATTTACTTTGTGGTGCATGGCAAGCAAATACTGCCGCCCGTCACGGATGGAATTCTAATGATGCAGTTGCTCTGACGTAGTGGAGCGAAGAGTTCAGTGAGTAATTGTAGGTAGCTTATGCATTTTCAGAAAATGTCAGAAGTTCAAATCGCTAATTAAGATTATTCGATGATTTTTTTGAGTAGGTTTTCTTGAAGAAAGGACAGTTTTCAACATTTCAATATTCCTTTTCCGCACAACATTTTTCACCAACTCTTCTTTCTAAGCTAATTACAATGAACTGTAGAATCAGTTTAATTATCTCCAAATTATTGTATTTTCACCACTTGACGAAAACATCATTTAAAAATACCAGTTTTACTATAACACAGTTAGACGTGTGCGCCGAAGCAGTTTTCACCGCCGGCGGCATGTACAGTAATTTGAGGCAGCGGCGGCGGCGTAATCGGTGTGACCATTTTTTTTAATGAAATGTTCATCTATTTTATTTGAAAGATTTAAGCGTATGAAAATCAGAGGTTTTAATGAAAACTATCCTTATAATAATTATACTATAAATTTTAGAGAGAACCCTTGAGGACGTTTTCCAGGAAATTTATTAAGGATTCCTCTAGATAGAACCTCACAACGTCGCACGTCTCTTCTAAGGATATTCTTTTCTAATACTCATTTAAGACCAGTGCTGTCATGGCAATGTTCGAAGTTTTTGTTGTAGTTCTGTTAGGGTTCTTTTCAGGAATTCCTCCAGGTATTCTTTCCAGCGTTTTTTCAGGAATTTCTCCAGAAAATTCTAAATAGATTCTTCTGAGTGTTCCTACAGGGGGCTTCCTAGAAGATCTTCAAATATTCCTCCACGGGTTGGATTGTAAACTTCTCTAGAGAAACCTTCCTTTAGGGTTTCTTTCAGATTTTTCCCCGGTGACCTATGTAAATCTCACCAGAGATTCTTTTAGGAGTTCCTTTAGAAATCATTCCAGGATTTATGTCTTGACGTTTCTCCAGGAATGTCTCAAGAAATTCTTCTTGGAATTACTGCACAGCATTCTTCAGTTATCCACGAATTGCTTCAGAGATTCCTTGAAAAAAAAAACAAGCAAAATTCTAAAAATTTCTTTCGGTGATTCCTTTAAGAATGCTTCACAAGTTCCTCTAGGGGAATTGTATCAGGGGATTTTATCCACTAATACTATTCAGGCATTGCGTAAGAAATTCTTTCAAGAACCCAGAAGTATCTCTAGGAGTTTTTTTAGAGTTTCTTCTAAATCGTCCTTTTAAAAAAATTAGTGGGAGATTTATTCAAGAATTCTTCTAGTACCTTTCTCTAACATTTCTGCACGGATTCCCATAGAGTTTTTTTTAAAGATTCCTTCAAAAACTTCTTCATGATTTAATTCAGAAATTTCTTCAGGAATTTTCTTATTTTTTCCAAAAATTTCTCATGAAATTCCTTCAAAGCCATCTCAAAAGTTTATTTCCTACCCCTCTGTTAGGGAAATTAAGCCAATGCGTTCGTCCAATTAACTGACTTTTGTGGCGACTCCCAGGAGTTCCTCTAGGTATTCCCTAGGGACTTCTCCAGGAGCTCCCCCAACGATTATTTCTGAAATAGTTCCAATAAAATCAAATCTCATCAGAAAATTTTTAAACGTTGCTATAGAAATTTCTTCACGTAACTCTCGAAGGATAACTCCAACGTGGTTTGTGAAATTGCATGAAATACTTCTGTGAATGTCTGTGGAAGAATATCTTAAAGAATTCCCGGAGGAATCTCTAAAGGAATCCCAGGACAAATGTCTGAAAGAATTACAGGTGGAATTCGAAAAATAAACTTTCTAGATATTTGTTCGGTAACCCCAGACGAAATTTTCTAAAGGATTCCCGGAGGACCTCAAGAGGAATTTCTCAAAGGATCGCTGAAAAATTTCTAAAAATTCTGAAAAAATAGTAGAAGAATGTTGACATTTATAAAACAATCCATGAACTACTGAAGGTGTCGGAAGTGATATTTCAGAAGGAATATCTTAGTAAGTTTCAGATGAAATCCTTGGAGGAATTTTTGAAATAATTGTTTATCTTATTCCTGAAGAAATACCTGTAGATGTTCTCGAATGAATCCCTGCAGGATTATGTGAATGTATATCAGTGAGTTTTCTAAAATAATTCTAGAAAGAGTTGCTATGAAAATGTCTGGAAACTCTCCCTCAGAAACCCTAGGTTGAACTTTTACAAGGATTTATTATTAAGTATTTAGAAAAAAAAATCCAAAAGAAACCACTTACTCATGAAGGATATTCTTAAAGAAGTCCAGAAGGTATTCATGAACATATCTTAAAAGAATTTCTAAGAGAATGTCTGGGGAAAAACTTCAACTGTTAAGGTTCCTAAAAATTTCCAAAGGAATATATGTCAAACTTTCTAGGAAAAAAGATGTTTCTAAAGATATTTCTAAATTTCTGTAAGAAGCCGAGTAAAAAATCTTAATGGTATCTTTGGAAGAACTTCAGGAGGAATTTCTGGTAAAATACGCTGAAGAATATTTGGAGGAACGCATGAAGAATTCTCTATTTAGTTTCCTGCAAAAATTACTGAAAGAATAACTGTCTACTGGAATCACTAAGCAAAATCATGGAAGAACTCCTGCAGAATTTCCTGGAGACACTCCATATAAAAAATTATAGAAGAAGCCCTGAAAGAATTTTGTAAGCAACCGATATTGACGAGAAAAAAATCTTTGTCGTTTTCTCATCGGCATGGGAAATTTTGTTCAGCGGTGTGAAAAAATATGAATTTGAAACCTGTTGAACTCAAAGTTGACCTAAAATCCTTCAGAAACCAAGCTAATATATGTATATGCCCAAATTTCAAGAAATTTGGCCCACAAAAACCCCCTATGACGAAGAGAACAAACGTGCCAATAATACCCTTCGTCACCCTATATAATTGAATGATTCTCGTGAGAAGATAAAATAAAAGTAAAATAAAAACCCTAATAAATCCACCTAGCGGTCATGGCGCCTTGCTCGTGCTTTCGAAAACCCATTTTAACAACTTACAAATTTCTGCTAGGATTTTATTCTGAAACTCCTAGAGATATTTGTAATTTCCAGTGACCTCTTCAGAATTTTATGGATTCCTTTAAATATTCCAACTTAGGGTTTTATAAAAAATTTTTCATGTTGTTTTTTTTTTTCAGAAATTGTTCTACAAACTTCTTTACAAATCTTACAGGTATTGCTTCAAAAATTCCTATCAAGCTTTCTCCAGGAATTATTTGAGAAATTCTTTCAGTGATTTCTGCAAAAAACTCTACAATGTTTTTTTTTTTTGAGAAGTTGCTCTTGTGATTCTGTCAGAAACATCTCCTGGGATTCCTTAAAGACCACTGTAGAGCAATGATTTTATTGCCCCTTTCCGGTTATACCAGTCGGTTAGTATGTCTGAAATAGACGCAAAAACCTGAAGTATTTTTAGGCAAAGTACGCTTAATTGGCTAATTGAAAGATAAATTTGTGAAAAAAAATACCACTTGTTTTGGTGGGATTCGAACCCACGACTCCGTTATTGCTTGTCCGGCGCTTTAAGCAACTTGTTCTGTAGCTTAGTTAGTTAAAGTGCCGTACTAGCGATAACGGAGTCGTGGGTTCGAATCTCGCCAAAACAAGTGGTATTTTTTTCACAAATTTATCTCTCAATTTGCCAATTAAACGTACTTTGCCTAAAAATACTTCAAGTTTTTACGTCTACTACTGTAGAGTTTGATCAGATGTTCCTCCAAGGACTTTTCAGAAGGTCCTTCTGAAATTACACAAAAAATACTGAAGAATTCTTCAAGAAATACATGAATAAATTTCTAAGAAATCCCTAGAGCAGGGATGGGAAGTGTCGCGGAATTTCATGAAAAAAAATGTCATGACATTTTTCTATTGACACCACTTTGGGTGTAAATTTCTGTTCGTAAGCATCACAACTCCCTAACGCCGATTAACATTTCCAACTAAGTGCAGTGGAATTTGAAAAAAAAAACGAAATGACATTTTTATGACGTTTCCCATACCTGCTCTAGAGGAGATCCAACTAACATTTTTGCTGCATAAGAGTTAATGAAAGCACTTTTACAAGGCGTTCTCGGCATGTACTTTTATGCAGCTTCTTTTGTTAGTTGGGTAGTCTCAAGAAATCCCTAAAAAATTCTGGAGATACCTTTGGAGACACGGGGATACTTTCGAGGTGGTGGAGGAATTCGTCTACCTCGGATCCTTACTGACGGCTGACAACAACGTGAGCCGTGAAATTCGGAGGCGCATCATCAGCGGAAGTCGGGCCTACTACGGGCTCCAGAAGAAACTGCGGTCGAAAAAGATTCACCCACGCACCAAATGCACCATGTACAAAACGCTAATAAGGCCGGTGATCCTCTACGGGCATGAGACATGAACCATGCTCGAGGAGGACCTACAAGCACTCGGAGTTTTCGAGCGATGTGTGCTAAGAACGATCTTCGGTGGTGTGCAAGAGAACGGTGTGTGGCGGAGAAGGATGAACCACGAGCTCGCCGCACTTTACGGCGAACCCAGCATCCAGAAGGTGGCCAAAGCCGGAAGGATACGGTGGACAGGGCATGTTGCAAGAATGCCGGACAACAACCCTGCAAAGTTGGTGTTTGCAATTGATCCGGTTGGCACAAGAAGACGTGCAGCGCAGAGAGCAAGATGGGTGGACCAGGTGGAGCGTGACTTGGCGAGCATTGGGCGCGACCGAGGATGGACAGCTGCAGCCACAAACCGAGTATTGTGGCGTACCATTGTTGATTATGTCTTGTCTTAATGATGTTGAACAAATAAATGTATGTATGTATTTTTAGAGACACAAAGAAAAAATAACCATGAAAATTTTGGAGGAATATCTGAAGAAAAATTCCTGAAATAATTTCTTAAGTTATCTCTTAAGCAATTTCTGGTTTTATGCCCAAGATAATACCTAGGAATGTACCTTAAGATATCGCCTTAATTTTCAGAAAAAATATATGAGAGACTTATCAAGCAACTCTGCAAGTTATTTCAAGGAAAAATGTTTGACATCTTCTGGATGGGTTTCTGGAGAAAAACATATACAGGATTTTCTGAAGGAATCTTAAAGTACTGGTGGAAGTCTTGAAGAAATCTCTCAATAAATTTCTGAGCGATATTATTAAAAGATACGAAACTGATTACACTCATTCGAATTTGGACGGAAGTCAAAAGCATAGATCAAACTGAGAATATAGGGTACGAGTGCCATCAGTAATCTCACGCTCCCATATTCATCCAATTCGAAAACAAGCGATTACGGCACCAATTGATTCCGTTGTTTTTGTTTTCTTGCGTACTCACTTTTAACAAAAAACACAAAAATTAGCTACAAAGAAAACTGCGCTTCAATGTTTAATACTTTATTTTTCGTAGGATGAAAATGGGGGCCACCTGCTTAATAAGGAACCCAATACCCTATAAAATCAACAATAAATTGTTCCCGAAAAAGTTTGAGTAGATTGGATTTAGGTGAGATGTAGAGTGTCTGGCCATTCAGCCGAATGCCGTTTGGCCGAATGTCGTTTGGCCGAACGTCATTTGTCCGAATGCCATCTGGCCAAATAGGTCGTTTGGCCGAATTATGACCAAAAGTATTTAGAGGAAGTTCTTGACATTTTCACTGTCAATATGATGAAATATTTCTTTCTTTCAATCATAGGCTATTCTTTTAAGTTTGACATTCAGAGATTAGTTTGCACTGGAACTGCCAATATTTTATCTAAGATTTTTCCTTCTTTGAATCATTGACTGTTCTTTCTAGTTATACTACTGCGGGAAACTGAGACATGGTCACTACAGTTTATCATTTACTTTTCGGCCAAATGGCATTCGGCCAAATGGCGTTCGGCCAAATGACCCTTTCGGCCAAATGGCGTTCGGCAAAACGACATTCGGCCAAACGGCGTTCGACCAAATGACCTGGAACCGAAATGTAGGTATTTACGACAGAAATTATATTTGCGTTAACAGCAGCAAACTAAAATTGTAACTTGAACAAAATTTTGTCTGAACTCGATTTAAATTCTAATAAAAACGTATATTAAATTACAGTTTGAGCAGACTCAAATAACAGGGTTGCTTTGCGAAAGTTGTTTGCGCCGATTTGATCGGAACAAGTTGAGTAACACTATTTGCATGGGGGAAATGGCAAACCATTCAGAACACGATGGGAAATCCGAAACAGCAACGAACTCTATATGCGGCCTTGGAATTCGCTTCAAGCCAACCAAGAAAAACGATTGCTCAAAAAATGAAAGTATTGCTTCAATTGTGGACCAAGCCTAACACATTATTCGATAAGTTAGTTGGCTCCGTAAAGTTTTTATTTAGGCAATTGAGCTCCATAATAAATGAATTAGACAGAAAAAAAATGAGTTTGGATTTTAAATATTTTATTTAGTGCTAGTGCATAAGTTTATCGAACTCATCACAAAAAGTCCAACCTTTTAGGAAAATGCTAGTTTTTGTTATAAATATTTTTTTCTTTATTTCAGGTATGCGAAAATGTTTGGATATTCGTATAATAAACTTAAAGTGAGTGCTGTATGTTTGTATTCCTTTATTATGTTCCTGAACTTCTTTGACCAACTATTTAAAAAAAAATGTGCATCTTTCCTCTAATATTTATGAATCTACATATTTTCCAGGTTTATTAACTTTTATGCTGTACTTTACACATGATATTTATTATATCGTAAACACAATCTATTCGATTAATCCTACACTTTTTTCTAATCCACTGGAAGCTAGTAATGACGAAACCTGCCCGAATGGGTCAAAACTCAAGGCTGCACTGTCTAACTGATGGCTTCCCAGTTGGTGTATTACGGTGGGATCAATTCTTACAGATATCATGTCTTCAACAAGCTCTTCCTGCAATGCATCTATTCTGTCCTGAAGAAGGGCAAGTTCCGATTTCTTCGGGTTCTTCTTTGCTGCGAATTCTGCAACGTCTAGTTCAAGGTCCTCGAACATCGCTTCGGCCCACTGGATGCTGGTCGTCCCACTGCGGCTCATCATAAGTTTCTTTAGATTGGTCAAGTCCGACTCGAGGTCACTGATTTGTTTATGCAAATCGTCGATATGGACGGCGTCAGACTCCTTGAACAGCATGCAGTTTTTCAAATAATTGAATCCAGCCTTGACGTTCCGGATGGCAGCTGGGGCCACCCTTGCCAGAAGAAGCCATCCATCCAGGAGATCGAAGACGCGAAAATCTGGCTGTGGCGTATAGATCAAGGTAGAATCCTGACCGTCGCACGTCACGGAGGGGCGGTCTTGCCACGAGAGGGGCATACAGTTCGAGAAAGTGTCCCCTCCGAAGTTGATCTCCTCGAATTCCGGTTGCTTGGAGAAAACAGTCACGATGGATTCGCGCTGCGGGCAAATCACACGTGTGCTGTCGTCGCTAGGGGAGTAGCACAGCTTATCGAAAGATTCTCTTGGGGGTCTGGCTGTGGTAGGCGCTGAGAAGTGCTGAATTTCACTGGTTTGTGACTCGTTAGAGAATGTTTCTTCGGAAGAGAACAGGTTTGCGAAACTATTGAAGAAACTGTTGAGGCATCCTGAAGTACTGGCAGACGAGCTAGAGGTCGAGGTTGTATTGTACCAAACGAACCGCTTTCGCCTTGTTGCTGGTTTTTCGGTCGCAGTCTCCGCCACCGTCTCCGTCGTATTGTTCGAATCATGGGCAAAGTAAGTGTGGAAATTGTGAACATGGAAACCGCCGAACATTCCCATGGCAAGCACGGACTTCACCCGTTGCGCATGCGAAATGAAAAACGCCTCCGTAAATCCGACCACAGGTTTGGTGTACTTCAGCAGCGACGCCTCACTCCTGATCATCTGGATGCCCATTCGGTTGCCATATTTGTACCAGGTGAGTACGAACTGGTTTCCGACTTGCTTCACGGTGAATGACCTTGCTGGGATGTTGATACGATACCAAGCAACTTTGATCTTGCCTGGCTGAGTGATGAAATGAGTCTTGGCAGCACCATGCTTCACGGCACTTGCCGTGCCCAAGAAGAGGGTTGACACTCCTTCGACCATTCCGAACCAAGTTCGGGGACTTTTCCAGTCCCAGGTATCCAGGCGGAAGTTGAAGTTGTTCGCCATGGCAGCGCCCAAGTACGTCAGCAAAAGGAACCCGCTGCTCATGGCCACTCCGTAGATGATCTTTGATGTTCGGAAGGCGAACGAGAAGAAGGTACGTTTGATACCGACGAATCCGGACGGGAAACTCAGCGCTATGGAAATTCCATTCATCAAGCCGTTCCAAACAGCCGGAGAACTCCAGTCCCACTTGGCGGGATTCCACTCATTGGCAGCAGCAGCAGCTCCCAGGAAGGCGCCTGCCACGGATATGGCACCGGTAGCGAGGGCAGCTGCCAACGAGCTTCCGAACATTCCTGCGAAGTAGCTGAAAGTCGCTACTCCTCCGTAAACTGCCATCGCTCCCATGGCAGCTCCGGCAAAGATCCCAATCCAGGTCTTTTTGTCATCCCAGGCCCATTTGGCGGGATTCCAGCTATTGTTAGCAGAGGAGGCACCAATGTAGGCTCCCACCAATGCTCCAATCGCCATGACGATCAGCGTGATGGCGATCTGACCGTCCGGATCGATTTGCGAGACTGGAGAGTTACCTGCGTATTTGTACGGACTGGCGTACTGTTCCATCGGATCCATCTGGAAGAAGCGCCCGATGTCCGGATCGTACAGACGCGCATGGTAGTTGTAGAGACCGGTTTCTTCGTCGTATTCTTGACCGGTGTAGCGATAGGAAATGTGAGCTTCCGGATTGGAGCCATAGATTCGCATCAGTTGACCGTACGGGAAGTAGTCGTACGCTGCGACAACTTCACCGTTGAGTAGCACTAGACGGGTGGAACCTTCGTGATCTAGGAGGACATTATAGAATTTGTTGTTGCGGAAGAAGCCGAGCAGACCTAGGGGTCCGTGGATGTAGGCGGTCACGGTACTGATGGGTTTGGTTCGTTGACTTGGATTGGGATATTCCAGCTTGTATTCCACCAAGGTGTTGCCCTTGTTGTCCCGGACGTAGTATGTTTCCGAGATGATTTGGTTGTCCTTATTTCGGACGCGTTTCAAGGTACGCTCACCTCGGAAATCAAATCCAATTTCTATGATGCGATGTTTTTTGGTCATCTCTATACGTGATACTCGTTGGGTGAGGGGGTCGTACTCGATTTTCTCAATATTCTTGTGCAGTGCCTTGACTACGTTTCCTTCGCTGTCGTGCTGTATTTCAAGACTTCCACTGCCGGCATTGATTGTCGCGATTTGATTCTTTTTTGGTTTGTATGTTAATTCATACCTGTTGAAGCCAGTGTAAAACACCCGATGGTTTCCATTTGGGTCGATAGAGAAGGATTCCACGTCACCCGGTGAGTTACCAATGACAGATCCTAAGATATTCCACAAGCGTTTGATCAACTTTGTTTTAATGGCAGCGTTCTGTCCATCAAGAAGCGTTCGAAGCTTCGATTCAAGAGGCGGATTGCTGACAGCCCTCATAAACTCGTCGCAAGTCTTCTTGTTTTTCACCTCACCTCTCATAAGGTCATCACACTTCGGCTGGGGATATCCTGCCAAACCGTTAGTGTACAAGATATGAGCTGCTCTGTTAATCAACGGCTTATTCAACGACAATCCCTTAGTATCAGTGTAGAAAGCTTTGATACCCTCGACTTTATCGATCAACTTTGAAGCAACCAAATCTTTCCACAAAGCTGACATCTTATTTTGTTGAGCACCGCCAACGGTTTTGCTTAAATTCTCTACAACATATTTTTCATTCAGTGGCGGTTCTAGATTATCCTTTTCTTGCCCCACGAAAGCCTTGGCCGCTATCAGTTCTCCATGCGTTCCGTAGTCGTACGCGTGTCCATAATGCTCAGGGAATCCCTTCTTGAATAACATAGATGAAATGTGCAATCGGTTGAGTCCAGTTGAACAGAGTGCTGGAACGTTGGCCTCAAGATCGGGGTAGAACGTCTTCAAAGGGCGTCCCAGGTGATCAAAGTATCCCTGTTTATGCAAAGCGTCGAAGCATATTTCAGCTAAGTCCAGACTCATACGATCACCCGCGAAAGCTCGAGCATTCAACGGTATAAGGTTTTGATCGCATCTGTTGTGCCAACCAGCTTGGAACTCTGTTCTTAGAATGCTGCCATCTCCAGTCGGTTCCGTTCCGTAGCCTTTGCTGGTATAGTACATGGTTTCGTTGAGAAATTCGTTTTCAATCATCGATAGATATCCAGGGGCCTTGTAGACGTACTTCTGATCGAATGAGTAGCCTCCATACTTGTACCCGATACGTGTAACCTTTCCTTGAGCGTCGTGGTCCAAGTCTACAATCGGTATTTCCTTGACGTTTCCTGAACCCGCGTCCTGAACCCTTGATACCTTCGTGACCTCTCCCCTCAAGTTATGGTCGAACTTCAACACCAACTGCTCTCCGTCCACCAGGAATGGATACCGTATTCCTCCGATCTTGTCGTTCTCCTGCAGATACTCCAACGACAGTGACTCGTTCTTTATCGGGCTAATGTAGCTCTTGGAGATCAAGTTTCCATCTTCGTCGTAGAATAGGGCCTCGTCAAAGTGAATGTCATTGTTTTTCTTGATTATTCGCTGGATTCTGCCCCGCATCGACGGGTTAGGGTGACTTTCGCCGTAGTCGAAGTACATGGCGTCCTGGCGGTTGGGGATTTTCTCATACGCTTTTTCATTTCTCTTTACTGCATCTTCGACTTGTTTTGTGGCCTTCAGCTTTCCGGCCTCACAGACCTTTCCTGCAGCGTTATACAGGAAGTAAACAATCTTGTCGACCTTGCCGGTCTCGTCGAAGTGCATTTGGTAAGTAAGTTGTTTGAAATCATTGTACATGAACTCTACCCGTCCTCCATCTGGCGTAGATTTCATGATGATGTACTCTCCAGAAGGATCGTATCTGGTGGTGGAAGCCCACGGTGTTTCGATCTCCGTCAACACTGGTTTGAACCCTTGAGGCGTCTTGTTTTCTTCGTAATAACTTGGAGGCAACATCTGCACCTGGTTACTTTTTTCGTTGAAGGCATACGTTGTCAGGATGTTGTTGTAGTCACTGACCTGGATGTACTCGGCGACCTTCTTGTTTCGGCGATTGTACACGACTACCTGTGTCTTGCCGTTGGATTTCTTCTCCTGTTCTTGTCGGTAACCTTGGTCTTTCGGGTAATAAAGCTGGATAAACGGTAGACTTGATTCAATGAAATATTCGTGTCTAAACTCGCCTTTGATATAGTACTTCTCACCGGGATGGCCTGCCTTGTGGCGAATCTCCAGAGGGTTGTTGTAGTACTCGGTTTGCGAGTATGGGTAGTTGTTGTACATTTCGTTTCCTTTGTTAACGCTGCCTTGCATAGGACCCGTCGACAAGAAATTTACACCTTCTCGATCGTTTTGGATAAATTCATCATGATACTGAAGCACCTTGGAACCCGAATCTTTGCCTATGATCAATTTGGCCCAAACAGTTTCTGCCACTTTTCGACCGATTGAGTCGTAGATCAGCTGACGAACCAGTATGGTGTCTGCATCTTGCAGTAGGATCTCCTGCAGGGGTTTGAAGTCTCGATTCATGTAGGACACCTGTAGCTCGGCGTTTTCCATAACAATGAGGTTACTTATCTCGACACTTCCGCTTGCTTGCAAAGATAACATCTCGTTATTGAACTTGGCTTTGTTTTGAACTTCATCATACACGATATGGCCTTCAACCCAGATTGTAACCAGCTTTGGAGTGGTAAGTACGATCACCTCTCCAGTGTTTGGTATTTGCGCTCGTTTACTGTTACATTCCAGTGATCCGTTCGATAAAGATACTGATGTTTTAGCAATCTGGATCTGCAACTGACCAGACTGAAGCGAATAGAACATCCGAACACCTACAGAGTCTGCACTAAATCTATGCTTGTAAGTTGCCTTCCCTTTCAGTTGAAGCATTCCAGGTTGCGCATTGCTGCGACTATCAAGATCCCAACGTTCTTCCACAGAATACGGTGAAAACGTTTCGAACCATCCTTTCTTCGGTCTTATTTGAATCTTGGCATTACCGCTGCCTTCTTGTCTTGGACCTGCAGGAGACTTCATTTGAATACGCTTGGAGTAACTTGCCAGGAACTTGATCAGTCCTTGCTCGCTGACCTCGGCCACTCGTCTGTTGTTTGTATCGTACGATCGGTAGGTAATTTGACCGTTGTTATGTATCATGGCGGTTGTGCGCCCAGTCCTGGAGTCATAGACGCTGGCCTCAAAGTCATAACTTAGCGGTGAAATGCGAACGTGATCAACGTGCACATCACCACCTCCCATCGTTTTGAGGGTCACCTTCAGGTTGACCTTCTGAGGCTCGGCAGATTTTGGTATTTCATATGTGCTGGTCGTGGCTTCGATGTAGAGCCACTCCCCATTGCGTTGTTTGACTTCACCTTTGATCGGTCTACCGTTGATTTCGATCGCTATAAGATCTGTTTGACCACTCAGAGTAACATCCTGGAGAACTCTAACCCAAGCACTCGCCACAAAGTATTCGTAGTAGGAAACTCCTTGAAGTTCCTTCGCCAGCGTTTGCCCACCTTGTAGTACCAGGTAGTTCCGTCCAGTTGCCGAAAAAGCATTTCGTCGAATGTTTCCCTCATTAAACTTCCATCCTTTCAGATCTTCATAATCCTCAAATCCAATGTAGTGAATCAAGTTGTCGCTCATCGCATAGGGCTTCGTTTTCAGAATCGGCCGCGAGCGACTGGCATCGAAGAGCGTTCCATCCACGTCGATCTGCGGTTGATCCTGTTGCTTCTTCTGCTCATCTTCCATTTCGTGCATCCGTTTAACGTACTCCGGGTCGAACACCTCAGCCTTGGAGGTCATCACCCGTACTGTTTGCTCGTTCGTCTTCAAATCCGTACTCTCCAGGTAGTATCCCGTCTGCTCTTTGTGTCCTCCGGGAACAACCACCGTATTGCGGAACAAGACTTCAGCACCCGACAGCACCGGTTCACTGTATTCGTAGTTGATCACGTGTTCTTCGTTCGGAGTTGTCAGTTTCTCCTCTGCGACGAGTCTGACTTTGATGATGTTGTCTTTGTTGAGGCTTTTCAGTGGACGGATTATGGTTGCATTATCGGACATGCGCGTAGTTACGAGAACCGTGTGACTGGTAGATCCGTGGAGGACTTCAGATTTGTATTCTATGGGGTTCTCCCAGCCTCTACCGTTGATTTTCAGGGGAAGAACAACTACGTCATTCCTTCTTTGTGCGACCAGGTAGTAAGGATATTTAACCGATACGTTTCGAGCGGAATTCGTAGAGAGGCTACCACAGCTGTTGGGTTGGGTATTGTAGCATACCATAACGTCATCGGTTTCCGAATTCTTTCGGAAGGTGGTATAGTCTCCCAAAGGGATTTGAAACCGTGTCAACTTGAGAGAATCCCTGTCCATCGGCTTCGTTACGAATTGGCCGTTGCTGTGGTAGATCTGCTGATTCCCCAGTATGATACCATCGCTGTTGACCTGCATCATGTACTTCTCAAAATCCAGAGGGATTCGCATCTTGCGTTCGTACATCGGTATGGCTTCTTTGTTTCTACTGGATGGTTCTGTTGACTTTCCATTCTTGTCGGTTGCTGATACAAACTTCAGTTTGAATTTGTCTTGCACTTGTTCGAATTCAAATCTGTACTTGTCTAAATTGTTGACGTCACTGGTCTTGCCCTCGTCATAGACGTCCAGAGTCAAATTGAAGGTTTTGAGATTTTCTCCTGGTAGCTCAATCATCGAGTTACTTGAAACGCCATAGTTTTTGTCTAACAGATACAGGAATACCTTCATGTTAATGCTGCCCAATTGATTTAGCGAAGCAGTTCGTAGCGCAACCAGATTGTTGTACAACACTAATCCATTGGTGTTAAACTGCTCTGTCAATTCTTTTTTGTAGTCCTCGATTTCCTTTTTGGATTCCTCTACGTTGGTGGGATCGGACCCTTGAAGATCTACAAGCGTGAAGAGCGTATCTAAGTCCTTCAAGTTTGGTTTTTCACCAGTACCAGTCAGTTCCAGCTGCTTAGGTTTATCGGTGTGATCCCAGTGAACTAGTTTAAGCCCATCTTGGTAGTAGACTGCTCCCTTGTTCAGGAGTACGATCATATCTGGATTGGGAATGTTCTGGGATAACTGACTCCATCTTTTGGTCTGGCTGTTCTTGAAGAACATATTGAGCTTCCCAGATGCGTAGAACACGAAGAACTCATCTTTGAAATCATATTTGAAAAGCTTGTCATTGAAGGCTTCCTGTCGCAGTACCGATGGGTCCTGTTGCCAATATCCGGTTTGATCCTTGTTGAAGACGTAAATCTTATTACTACCGTCGTCGTAGCTCACCACAACTGCAAAGTATTCCTGGTGCATGAACGGTTGGTAGTTCCGAATTTTACGACCATTGAAGCTTTCAACATACGTAGTTGATTCACCAGTAGCATAATTCCAACCAGATGAATCCTTCTGTTCAAGTTTCAATCGAGTTTCTTGGGATTCCTTCGTTATCAGCAGTGAATAGCCCGATCCTGAGTACAGATCAGAGAGCTTGGCAACCGTTTGCTGGAAGTCTCCGGTTTTGAAATCTTGGTTTCTGTATTTAAAGTCAAGAGTCGACTTGGATGGAAGCTGGATCTTAGACAGCCTTGGCTTCAATTGATCATCGGCGTTGAACTCAAATCCCAGAATTGGTGCATTATCACCTTCTTGTTCAACACTTTTCAAATAGTACAGATTATCAATTTTCTGGCTGGTTATCTTCAAAGACTGTTTGTAGATTGGTGTTTCTATTTCTATAGCGGCTAAGAATTTGTTGTTAATAAATTTATGCTCCTTGACATCACGAGAATCTACCCTTTTCGGGATTCCTTCCATGTCTTGATATTTAAACTTGATAGTCGTTTTATCGTCATCAGTAATATTCTCCAAGTGCATCATATTCGTCTTTGTATCCAACTTACTGTATGCATATTTTATTTTGATTTTATCGCTGAACTCACTCTTGATTTCAACCAAATTCCACTGTACTACAGAGGTCTTTGACTGATCAAACTTTCCGGAAGGCCCTTTCCAATTGGCCCAAGCTGGAACCATTACTGCTCCTTGATTCTTGATTCCATAGATGTACTTCAGTTTTCCGTTTCCAACCTCCCATTTCTCTTCGCTCTCAAAGTAATTGAATGTAACGTTCTTATTTCCTTGCATGGTGAACGCGTGTTGTCCCCCGCCTTTACTCCAGTCCCTTTCCAATTTGATCTTCATCTGATCCTTGACCAAGTAGTAACCCTGTTTATCCTCGAACACCGTATTGCCATGATCCAGCACTATACAATCCTTTCCCAGGGTCCAGTACCGACCCAAAACGCCCATCTCTTCACTGTCCGTTTCTTCGTAGTACGCCACCATCTTGATCGGAAGTCCCATCCGATCTTGCATATCAATCAGCGGAATCGAGAACTGAACCTTCCCCGTCAGTTTGTCCACGATATTCTTAAAACTGGACTCGTCGATCGTATCCCTCAACCAACGAGTCAGTTTCGGTCCCGGTTCTCTTTCCAACACTTGAACCTTTCCGCTTGCAGTAGCTTTGAAGCGTTTCATCGAATCCGACGACTTTGGGTTGTCCTTTACGGAAGGCTGCTTCGTTTCTTCCACTTTAACAGTGATCACGTACATCTCTCCGTTGTAATAGCCCAAAACATCAAACTGATCACTCTTCTTCTCCGAGGTAGCTGCAACCAGGGCGTGCTTGGCATTCACTTTGTCCTTATCGTAGCTCTCAGCTAGATCAACCACGTAGCTTTTGCAATCCGACGACACGGGAAAGTACTCGATGCCTCTGGGTCCGGTTCCGATCACCGCCTCTTGACCACCCCCGATCTTCATCAACCGCAGGGTATCCGAGAACAGCTGCGACCAACCGTGTATCGAGGAAAACAGCGGACAGTAGAACTTCAAGGTCGTCGATTGTCCCGTAACCGTGTAAACGTTTAAACCTTGCGGAGAGATGTGAACCACTTCATTGTTCGCCAATGCTAAGGTCTTCTGCGCATTCTCTGTTGCTTTAAGAGTAATTTTCTGACTCTTCAGTTTTTCACCATCCATCTGATACAGAACGCTATTTTCTTTGCTATTCACGATAACGAACGGAGCGGATTGATCCTGCCGGAGCACTGGGCTTAATATGCCCCGCGCCTCGATTGATGAATGTTGTTCTTTCAAAGCATGGTTGTTTCCTTTTGCTTCCACCAAATACGAAGTCACCATAAACAGATCATCCAACGACACAACAACTTCCTTTCCAGCGTTATTCACCAAACATATCGTAGAATTTCCACTCTTGTAATCATCCATCGTTAGCACATCCATGCCCACATTCGATTTCTGCTGGGACTTCCCATCCACGGCTAACATTTTCTCCTTGTTCACGATGTAAATCACCGCTCCTCCACCCACGGTGGTGACATCCCACGGTTCCCGAGGATGATTCACAGCCGTATCGAATAGCGTTGAGTTCCACTGCAAGGCCATGTCCTGCCCAGCGGGATTTAGCTTCAGCAACTCCCGACCGAACTTGACGTAGATTTCGGCCCCATTAAACTCACTACCGGACAACTTGGCCGACGCTTCCTTCCCGATGGGGGATCCAAGCGGAGCCTTAGACTTTTTCACTTTTATAATGCGTAGCATTTTTACAGTTTCACGTAACAGAAGCGGATCAAACGGGTTGATCCAACTGAGTTGAACAGCTCCGGAGGCTGTACTTTATATGATTTGTTGGACGAGGCTGAAACAGATGTGCTCAGTGCTTTGTTATGATGGTAAATATTTGCAACAGCTGTTGCGTGGGACACTTGAGGAAATGGGAGTCACTTGTTGTAATGATTTAACTGATGAATTTGTTACTCCCATTTTAATTTTACATCATAAGCAATATTTGGATAATTCACATCTCGTTCCACTGAATCTACATCGAATAGAAAAATGATCTATCCCTCCTCAGCAGAGGGGTTTCCCGGGTAAACAAATTCTCATGATACCAATCCAGCTAGAGGCACTTGCGTCATTCGTTGATCATTTTGGCTCTCATCTTTTCAATAGAAGCAAGGAAACTCAGGTTGTCTAGGATCTGCTAGGTAATCTAACCCTAAGTAAACCATATCCATTGCCACCAAGCCCACCATCTGTCCAGAATCACCAGAAGGTATCGTTTCCAAAAGAGGCAAGTGCAGTGCGTGCTCTGTAGGTATGCTGAGTCTTGCAAACACATACTTCGTGACACACTCTTCTAGAAGAACACCAGGGTATGGAGTTGGCTATCAGCTTCCTAAGTGGCCTCCCCACTCCCTCATGGAGGGTGAAGACAGTGCTGAAAAATTCATTTCGTCATATCTAAATTCAATCACCTACAGCTCTTTTCAAAAACTGAACCTGGGAATATGATATATGAAAAACTTGTGCGGCTAGACCAGTTCTGCAAGATAGTCACGAAAAAAAGATATTTTCGAATATTTAAGGTAAATGTCACGAACTACCTTCGAAAAATGCAAATGATATTCACGGTGAAAATCATTTGGCATTTTTCAAAGTTAGGCCGTGACATTTACCTTAAATATTCAAAAAATAGCTGTTTTTCGGTGACTTTCTTGCAGAACTGGTCTAGCCGCCCAAGTTTTTCATATACCATATTCTCAGGTTCAGCTTCTAAAATGAGCTGTAGGTGATTGAATTTAGATATGACGAAATGAAATTTTCAGCACTGGGTGAAGATGACACCAAGTCTGCTTTTCGCTGCACAGCAGGTATCAAAATTGATACCGTGTGCACCGCGGTTTGACCTCTCGCAAGTAACGCCCTATCTGTTTGCACTTGTAGATGGATTTGTCGACATGGGGCCTCCATTTGCTTGAACTTCCTGGGATTCAAGCCGTTAGCTTGAATCCAACTAAAATAGTTGGTGATAGTGACACACCAGGAGCCTTCCGCGTAGTCAACTGTCTGAGAGAAGGGCCGAATTCGCAGGGCACCGGTATGATCTACCCAGCTGACTCTGAACCCTTGGACCACCTCTTATATAGCGTCCAAACTAACCACACCTCAAGTCCACGGACCTTCTCCTTTGTAACCTCAAGACGATATGAGCGATAGCCAATAAACGTGTTCCGTAGTTTCCTCTACACCAGCAGAAACCAGACCTTCTAGAGAACCCGCAAGACCGAAATGGTGTAGATAGTATCTTAAGCAACCATGGCCCTAAAGCCCATAACAAGGTGCAATGTTACTTCCTCATGGAGCCTATTCACACAACTATCTGTCCTCGGAATCAACTGTCCAAATTCGGGCTGCCATAGCTTAGTATGGACGAGGCGACACTAGGGTAATAGTTTCCTTTGTTGCGATAGTACCTAATGTTGCGGGTATGGCAAGTGATCACTTGTTCGACTGGAATGTGACCAAAAGGCATTTTTTAATCGAAGAATTTGTCAGGCCAGGCCTACAAAAAGTAGCATCGATAATCGATTCTACTCCGTTCCGACTGAAGGTTCTTTTGGTACCGACATTAGCCAGATCGACATCTAGCATGACCAGTGCGTGTAGCAGGATCTGACCCTGCATCATATACTCCGATCACCGCGGAGACACATAACACAGAAGAAGACCCCGCTTACTTTGGCAACTACGAAGCCTTAGTAGTATTGAGCCACCAGCTCCTGGAATGGTCTATTTACCCGTTTCCATACCGCCGCCATTGTGGACCCGTCCGAAACCCAACTGCTGTTACCGGTGGGTGCTTGGAATAAATTCGAACCTAGCTCTGTTTCTGAAGTGCCATTACAAACTCTTCCGCGTTCATGATATCGTCCAGGCTTTGGACCTTTGGCCCTTACCTCGACACTCTCATCAAGGACCTTTTCGCCAACCATTTGTAAGTGGCGCCCTTGCACGTTTAACCGTGCATGTGCTCGAGGGTTGTTTCGCCTGTACGAGTACGTCGAATACTGCGTACGTTGGCTCTAAGATCCACGAGTTTGGAACTGCAGAACCCGTAGCTTCCGGGAAGGTAAGCCCAGCTCCCTGGGTTAGTGGGTTGGTGTCAGGCCCTGCGAGCCAGCCGTAAAAAAGACTAGCACCGAAAAATCAACAAGAGAAGAAAGCGAACCGATACCAATGGCGAAGATCACAGCGACGAAAAGGGACTTGCGATTGGAAGCTCGGTACGTCGAACTGCAGATCTCTCAACTTCATCGGGAGCACCCGCATATTCGCTGATATACTTAAGGACCGCGGGTTCGGAATCGTAGCGCTGCAGGAGGTGTGTTGGGCAGGATCTATGGTGCAAACGTTTAGAGGTAATCGTACCATCTACCAGAGTTGCGGCAACACACGCGAGCTGGGAACAGCTTTTATAGTGATGGGCGACATGCAGAGGCGCGTGATCGGTTGGTGGCCGATCGACGAAAGAATGTGCAGGTTGAGGATCAAGGGCCGATTCTTCAACATCAGCATAATAAACGTGCACAGCCCTCACTCCGGAAGCACTGATGATGACAAAGACGCATTTCACGCGCAGCTCGAACGCGACTACACACTTAAAATGAAGTACCGTATTCAGCTGTTCTATTTTCGGTAAAAGTTCAGATTACCGAATGTTCAGCACCATATTACCGAAGTTCGTCAAAAGATTACCGAACGTTCGGTAAACTCTACTGAACCATCAGTAATGTTTACCGAACGTTCGGTAAAAACTAGCTGAACTTCGGTAAAACTGTGCTGATCTTCGGTAATCCGAACTTTTACCAAAAATAGAACAGCCGAACAAGTGACTCTAAAATAAGTGTGTACGACCGCTGCCCAAACCACGACGTCAAGATCATCATAGGGGATCTAAACGCTCAGGTAGGCCAGGAGGAGGAATTCAGACCGACGATTGGAGAGTTCAGCGCCCACAAGCTGACGAACGAAAATGGCCTACGCCTCATCGATTTCGCCGTTTCCAAGAACATGGCCATTCGTAGCACCTTCTTCCAGCACTGCCTCCCGTATCGTTACACCTGGAGATCACCACTACAAACGGAATCGCAAATCGACCACGCTCTGATTGATGGACGGCACTTCTCCGACATTATCGACGTCAGAACTAGAGTGTCCATCCCGGAACGTCTCGGGACAAGAATTCCCGGGATTTAGGCAATTTCGGGATTTCCCGTATCCCGGGATTTAATATTTGATTTCCCGGAGTTCCCGGGAATCCCGGAATGCATGATTTTATGCCCATTATTGGCGTTAAATTTCAAAAATTCTTGATGGAGCCTGCAAGAGGACGATTCAGTTTTTGTTAACAACACATTCTCTTGACGACTTCTAAAATTGCACCACAAAATCACGAAATCCTCTGTAACAATCAAGTAAACAAACATTTTACTCACTCGATAATTATTAAACTTTGTGTGGGCATGTATTGTATGGTTATCCAAATCATCGAGACAATACCTAGTTGACAGAAAAATGTTCACCCTTTTAGAAGCTCAGTCAAGAGTTATATCAAACAATATCTACATATGCTAAAAGAATTTTGGGCAAATGGCATTCATATTCGGCAACTAATCAAAAAAGTACTGCTAGCTCTCCAGCAGCATATTGCAATTTAGTTTAGGGTCCCTATTATTTATAGGATTTCTGAAACTAAAAAAGCTGTTTTTATGAGTGACTACTGTAACAATAATTCCCCTCCATATTCAACAAAATGGATAGACAATAGCTGACAAATGGTGTTTTATTTGAAATTCATCTCAATTTCCACTGAAATCTGTATTTCCTAAAAATCCCGGGATCCCGGGATATGCTACAATTTTTATCCCGAATCCCGGGACAAGGAAAATGCCCGGGAAATGGACACTCTAGTCAGAACCTATCGTGGCGCTAATATCGGCTCTGATCACTACCTGGTGATGGTTAAACTGCGCCCAAAACTCTCCGTTATTAACAATGTACAGTATCGGCGGCCGCCCCGGTACGATTTAGAGCGACTGAAGCAACCGGATGTCGCAACCGCATACGCGCAGAATCTCGAGGCAGCGTTGCCGAACGAGGGTGTGCTCGATGTGACCCCTCTAGAGGACTGCTGGAGTACATCAGTGCAGCCATCAAAAACGCAGCCGAGAGCACCATCGGATACGTAGAACGGAGTCGACGAAACGATTAGTTCAACGAGGAGTGCAGAGCGGTTCTGGAATAGAAGGATGCAGCGATTACCGGCTGCAGCATGGAACCCGACAGAATGTGGAGCGATACAGACAGAAGCGGAAGCAGCAGACCCGTCTCTTCCGTGAGAAAAAGTGCCGCCTGGAAGAAGTGGAGTACGAGGAAATGAAACTGCTGTGCCGTTCACAAGAAACACGTAAGTTCTACCAGAAGCTTAACGCATCCCGCAAAGGCTACGTACCGCAAGCCGAAATCTGTAGGGATAATGACGGGAGCCTCCTGACGGGCAAACGTGAGGTGATCGAAAGGTGGAAGCAGCACTTCGACGAGCACCTGAATGGCGAAGAGAATGTAGTCACGGAGGACCAAGGCAGTGGAGGAAAAGACTGTGTTGGTGCAGCAGAGGACGGGAACGAACCAACTCCCACGCTGAGGGAAGTTAAGGATGTTATCCACCAGCTCAAAAACAACAAAGCGGCTGATAAGGACGGTATCGCAGCAGAACTCATCAAAATGGGCCCGGCAAAGTTGGCCACCTGTCTGCACCAGCTAGTAGTCAAGATCTGGGAGATCGAACAGCTACCGGAGGAGTGGAAGGAAGGGATAATCTGTCCCATTCACAAGAAAGGCGACCATTTGGAATGTGAGAACTTCAGGGCGATCACTATTTTGAATGCTGCCCACAAAGTGCTATCCCAGATCATCTTCCGTCATCTGTCACCTAAAACGAATGAGTTCGTGGGAAGTTATCAGACTGGCTTCATCGACGGCCGGTCGACAACGAACCAGATCTTTACCCGACCAGAAGCTCCTAACAAGATTATAACAAAATTATCACAACCGTTGTTAGAAATAACACAATTTGATATAATTTTGTTGGAAGGATACGTATATGTGAATAACCATAACAAAATTGTAACAAAATTTGTTATTATTTTAAAATCAAAACTATAACAAAACTTGCATTATTTATTCAAACAGAAATATAACAGCATTTGTTACATTATGGATATCGAAATAATTGCCTTTAACAAAATATCGTAACACATTTATTGTAGTATTTGCTACATTTTTTGTAACAAAATAATTTCAAAATGTGTTAGGGGTTTCATATTGACGCGAAATAGTTTGATCATTTCTGTAATACTGACCACTCGAGTCAAAAGCCATAAAACAAAACTTATAGCATTTATTTAGAACCCAACGCTAAAATCGTCATGTTTAACAACCCCCCTCTTCCGTTACGCTTTTTTTGAATGAAAGTCATAAATTTTTTTGTATGGACCGTAACGTTCGGTTGTGCTTTTCCCTCTCCATTGAGCGACGCGTAATTTGGGGACGGCGTCATATTTGTTTAAAAAAAACTGCAACAGAGTTATCATTTGGTTATAATCTGCTAAATTCTTCCCAAACCAGCAGTGCTTTGTAGCGTTTTAAAGAACATACTTGCTGCTGGAAGCTGTGGCGAAGAACCTGTTGACGCAACAGTACAGTATTTTCTAGAATCTAAATGATGTTGGGTTAGTTTTGTGGCACAATTGTTAAGTTTTATCTGGTGTGAAACAAAACAAGTAAACATTGATAATCAAATCATCCCCTTCATCCGATCATTAGATTTTCTTTCTTCTCTGTTAACCTTATTTTTGTATTCTTAGGCGATAGGTAGTCGGGTTAACAACGTGAATAAAAGTTTGGAACTTTTTATCAGACCGTTTTCAAATTTTAGTAGGATATCAAAGATACAGTAGACGTTCTTTAACTGCAACATGTTTACGTTTCAATTAGTGAACAAAAATCCGATAATTGGAACGCCTGACAGTATCAACAAACCATCAACTGACGTTAAATGAACGTGAACTTCATCCGTCTGTTCATTTGGGCTAACATGGCGCATCATTTGGACATTTGGAGGTGCTTGCAGTTAAAAAGCATTGCAGTTAAACCGCTTGCTCTGACCGAACGTCTTCTGTAATAAGCTTTCTGAAAGTAACCGTTTCCAAGATATTGGGAATTTAACTTCATGAGTCTCTCAATATGTAAGAAGATGCGCTATTTTCATAAGTTATTCGATGCTCCATCAACAACATTATGTTATTTCCAACACATTTGTATATCCCAAAAACAATCACTCACTTGATTGGACGAACAGTTCGAAAGTTATAGGAAGATTGTGAACTTCATTTTGTAGAAACGATTGGAGTTTCTAACGTGAAATGATGGTAATGGGTTGTTTTTATGTAAAACCCTAAGTACAAACAAAGAAATACAACTTTGGAATAAGTGAATTCTCAGTTTGTAAATCAATCATGCGTTTTATTGTTTTGAACAAGCGTCATTTCTGCGTGAGCATCCCTATCAACAAGGTTCGGATTTCCTTTATAGTGATTTATCTGACGATAGTGTTCGCCATCGATTCAATACAAATCGATATCGAAAATCTCTCACTGGTTGACCGGGATGCTTGGCTTCAGGCAATTTGACCGATAAAACCCTCAAGACGAATAGAACAATCCTGTCGTTAATACCCAAAGTCATCCTGTCTAAAACGACGGATATTGCATGTGCTGCAATTTGCGACCGGACAAACAATGTTTCCGATACATGAAACTACATTTTTATGTTTTTGTATACTTTTGAATTGATTTTTACACAAATGGCGTATCTTTACACGCGGAAACATTAGATCGATTACAATAAATTCCAAAACAGTACTGCTGCTCTAATTACGCCAAAAAGTATACCAAGTAGTGAATGTAATTGAACATGGAGAAAGCAAAAATGGAACTAAATAATTATAACTTGGAATTTGTTTATTCTACCTATTTTGCTTCGACCTTAGGGAGCATCTATTAAGTACGTCACGATAAAATTGGAAATTTTCAACCCTCCCTGCCTCCTCCAAACGTGACGATAAAGTTAATGGATGACCCCTTATGTGATAGATTCCATTTCATTGCTTAAAATAAAAAAATGTGGAATATAACTAAATTATATCTACAGCTGTTATCATATCTGCATATGATATAATTGTGATAGATTTAAACAAAATCACTAACGACAAATCAAGTCTATTATACGTCAACGAGCCCAATGTGACGTCATACTACCTCTCGCGTGTACGTCTGACATACAAGGATTTGAATGACGAAACTGGCAATACGTAGAAACAGTAAAGCTTCTATCACCACCCCCTTTAAGAGCCGTGATGGCCTCATTGGTAGAGGCGCCAGATTTCTACCGATGGAAGGTGTCTTGGTTCAAATCCCGCTCGGATCCGAAAATTTTATAACGTTCTGGAAACTATTTTTTATGTTACTTCCTTTTTCTAAAAATAGAATAACACACTTAAAAATATTTACCCAAAAAATGGGTATAAAAATAGTTTTTACCCTAATAGGTGTCAAATAAATTATAACACAATTTGTTATAATTTTGTTAAATTCTATCATATTTCATGGAACAAGCTTTGTAATGTTTTTGTTATGATCATAACACAAGTTATTACATTTTTGTTCTTTTCAGTGGGAAATTTGTTAGAATTTTTGTTATTTTAACTACTAACGGTACATGTTTTATAACAACCCTTGTTATAAAAATTTATTGTAACAAAATAACACAGCTTGTTATAATTTTGTAATGTCCATCTAGTCGGGTACCGTACGGCAAATCCTCCAGAAATGCCGTGAATACCAGGTCCCAACGCATCACCTGTTCATTAGGTTGCCCCAAAATTGCACATCGTCAAAAAGCTTGGGGGCTCACCCTGCAAATGATAGCTAAGGATGTTAGAAACAAACTTTTGTATGACGGCAACTTTCAGAAATGACGTTTAGAGGTCGCCCCGGCGAGATTTTTGAAAAATGGCCATTTTTTATAATAAATTTCATACAAATATTTTTAACCGTACAAAAATTGGCAATACCCACTATTTTTATATTTTTTGCAGCTTGATATGGATCCAAACTTCTTGGAAAAAATAATTAAAGACATGTTTTGCAGGTTACTTTTTGATACTGAATTTTTGTATTTACTTAAATTTGTCATCATAAAAAATATCTGAACTTAATGCTAATTTAAAACAATTTCCATAAAAAGATCGGAAATTTTATGAGGAAAAACTTTGCCGAAGACAGCATGGCGTTTTTTCTATCCGTTTTAGAGTTATTCACAATTTGCTATTTGGTAAAATTTGAATTTTTAGGTATTTTTCTAAAAATGTTACATAAGAACTTCCCAAAAACACATACAAAGTAAAAAATCACGTATGCTCAACAAGTTTTTGCCCTGATTGTCTTATGGAATTAAATTGATTGATTTTGATTTTTTGTTATTCAATCCCTCCATATAGAAATTAACTAGCAAAGATTTTAAAAAAGCTAGCTCTATTGACAAGCTTTGTACTGCCTATTGATTTTTTAAAGATATTCTCCACAAAATGTTAAATATATTTTTGCGTTTATCTTACTTTCCTGTTGATATTCTCAATTATTTTTCTACACGAAGACGTATGAGTCCTGGACTAGTGAAACAGCCCAGGAAACAGCGGCAAAGTGAATAAAGGCGAATACGTTGCTCCATACCAAATACAAATCGCGATTACCAACATCTTACGTAAGAATACCAATATGTATACCAATTCAAGACATTCTAAAAAACCCTAATTAATCCACCTTGCGGTGATGGTGCCTTTCTCGTGCCATAAAGTATCCTTTCAACAAAACACAAGTGATAAATTAAGTCCACTCAATATGGATATATTTTATATGAGCATGATCAAAATTTCAATTGTGGATTTTTTTATAATTCCGAATATCTTCCCCAACTATCCAAGGAGAACCATTTTACTTGGTTTCAGAGAATAAATTCTAGAAAACAATCGCCGTATTTAATATTGAGGCATCATATAGATATTCAAGTAATCATTTTTTCAATCTTGACATATTTTCCATGCAAAATATACACAGCAGATAAATTTGTAATATCCTCTGACGTAATTTTTGGCATTTCCGAACGTAATTTTACCTGTTTATATCGTCGTTTTCCAACAATTATCCAGTGGGGTGACACGGCTGTCAAACTCGGTACATCGCCGCTCCACCCAACATCATTTTTGGTACGGCGCGTTTTGGTACCCACTTTCTGGTCGGTTTACCCTATTTTGCTCCTGATTTTCGGGTGTGTGGCTCGTGTGTTGCTAGTGCTTATTTCAGAAATTACACATTTCCAACGAAATCGTTGTTTTTGATGATTGTTTCTCTTTCCTTATCACTTTGCACGATATTATAAGTAGCAGCGAAGCAGTGCCGATGTTTCCAGCGCATTTTTTTCCATGAATTAAGCAATCAAAACAAAAACATTGGACGCCATGTTGAATTGAATGCTGGGTAGATGATTCTGGCCCTTCGTCATCCCCCTGCAATTATCACAGTCATCATGTACACCCTGTTTAGCACCGGAAAATGTCAACGAACCTGTTCCAGAAGATAGGGTACTGGAGGTAATTTGGCCCGGGGCATGTATTTTGGCCCACCCTGGGTTTTTATTACATTTATCATAATTATCTCTACCAAATCTTGGTAAATGATTATTGGAAGTTCCAATAATCATTTGCCAAGTTTTGGTAGAGATTATATGATATATCCCAGTAAACCACACATCGCATAAGAATGTATATACGAAATCGTACTTTTTTTCAGCATAAATCATATTCGTAAACAATACTAAATTCTGCCGCAAACACGACAATTCAAATTGTATTTAAGTCATGACTGCGATCCATTTACGACGATTTATTTTGAAAACAAACCTGACCGTAAATAATGCGATTCAAAATTACTCAAGTGATATAGATCTGATTGATCGTATATTCGGATACGATAGGACCGAACAGAATCACAGTCACTTAGTAAAAATAATCACACAAACTTCATTCCGTGGTGGAGAGCTAATGCTGGTTTAAATGTGGCTTCTGCTGCAAGATGTAATTTGTAGATGTTGAACACGGAGTAGTCATTCTCGAAGCAACTATTCGTCAGACTCAGAAGTTAACCACTGTCTTACTTAGTACGAATAAAAAACGTCAATCCCGCGGTCATTCTAAATTTATGATAGAAATCTCACATTTTGTAGGTAGGCATAGAATCGCCGAACGGTTAGCCTCTTTCATGCCGTTAAGAGCCGCCTCTTCTGCGGAAAATGCCACGGGAATGCCACTAAAACTGCTGTTCCACTAGGTTCCACTAACAAAACCGATGAGACGGTAAGCGCCCTCCGCAATCCTCAATTATCACTTTGCGGAACTGTGCGGGCTGTGACTTACCTTTTCTTTCTAAAAGAGCTTCTGTGGGGCAGGTCGGAAACGGTTCTAGAATGCAGATGGCAACATCCGTTGGTTTTCCCCGTGCTGAACTAAACGCTGGGATTATAGCAGCAATCTAAATTCTGGATTACGATTTTGAAGGTATTAATTGGTAATGTTTGCAGCGACGACGGCGACGACGACGACGACGATTGCGGATGTAAACAAGACACATTGTATTGAGCCAGACCCCCTCAACTTTCATTGATATCTGGAAACACAAATGCAGCGCCATCAGTAAGCTTACGGAAGAATATAGTATCAAAAAAGCGGGATAGGGGTTGGAGTATGCCTTGCTTTTGATGGTTGCTAACATAAAGTTGCTCATAAACAGCATTGTTTTTTAGTTGTTAAGCGTTTGAGCTCCGGAGGAAAGAAAAGGTTTGTAAGTTCACATCATTTTAATAATTTTGCTTTTAGAAAGCTTTTAATTTTATAATCATTTTAGGCATATGCTTAAGGCTCTATCTATAAAGACAGCAAGGCCAATGTTCGTTTTGAGGGAATTGAAATCTTATCAACGCGAGAACGGGTTGCGGCGGTGCGTTCTGGAAATGTAGGAGTGACTTGGGAGCAGCACCATTTGACCAGTGAAATTGATAAATCCATAAAATCCAGAACTACCAAAGAACGCAGAAGTTTAATTTAATAATACTCTAAACATTTCCTTAAAATGTGAAATGGAAAACTGAAAATAAATGTTGCAAACGCTTTTATTTTACTATTCGTTATGTGTGAGATTTGAAATCTTTATTATTTTTCTCGATACGTAAACTATTCGAATCAAATACAATTACTCAACAATCTGTACTTCAAAATCACAGTTTGTTCCAGGTATTAAAGGAACCAGTCGCCGATTATTCATATGGGGTTATTATCCTAGAGCTGTTCCGTTTCTATCATGTATTTCGAAAAGATGGTTTGGGGTGATTCCAGCAGATTTGTTAGGTAAATATTTCCGCCATTTCCGTCGTCGTTTCCGATATTTTTGTTCAAAACCATTCGAAGAGAATCTATCAGCCTTGCTTTTGGAACTTCTTTAATAATCGGGCATCATCTGGATATGAGTGATTGCAACCATCGCCTGGTGCCATCCGATTTCAAATAGATCTTCACTGATCTTCACTGATTGATTAATTAATAACTCTTCATAATGGAGATTTGCAGCCAGAGGCAATTTTATCCCAGCAAAACCTGCATTGCCACAATCGTATTAAGTCTTTTGGATCTTCGATAGAATTCGACCGGTTCAAAACAAACCAATTGTCATTTTGCTTCATGTAAAATCTTAGCATGTCTTACATATTTCTTTATAGTTCTATATTGTTCCCCTGCATGGCAGCACAATCACAAAAAAGGCATGTTTCCTATGATTTATATGGGGACCCCTCTCACATGGCCATCTTGTTAATCGGATATCTTTGATTGAGCGTTATTCATACTCGCTATACATCGTATAAACTGCCAAACCATTATGTGATAAACTATGTCAGAGAAGTAACGAACGGAATCACAGTGACTTAGACAGAATTGTCTAAGAGTCATCAGTGGTCTAGCTAGGTTGAGTTTATATTATCCAAGTTTTTCTCTTTTTCCATGTAGTAATGATTAGTACAGTGGTATAGTATCAGACTCTGGATCTCAAGGTTCTATGTTCGAGGCCAGGTGATAGCGTTGTTACTTTTTTTGTTGACAATTTGGTACATCGTAAATCTAGCCATAGAAAATCATATTCATTGATAATTTAGGGCATCGTATTACTGTTTCGGTGAGTTCGTGATTAATCGTCAAAAGTATGTATATGGCCTCCACTTTGGTACGTATATAGCAGTTTTGTGCATTTTATACGAGTGAAATGGTTCTTATATGGTGTTATAAAACATAAATTATACAGACCAAAATGTTTACTGGGATGTAATAAAAAACCCAGGGTGGGCCAAAATACATGCCCCGGGCCAAAATACTTCCACTACCCTACTCGCTTATTTTCGAATAGGATGAATATGGGAGCGTAAGATTGCTAATGATGGAACACACATCCTATATGAATTGTCTGTCGGTTTCATTCTAGCAATTGCTAGAACGCGATTTAAGAGTGTACTATTGGTGATTTGTTGTTGCATGAAGAAGAAGAAGAAGAAGAATGATGGTGTTTTGAAAAAATCCTATCCCTATAACACAGGGGAAGATTTTAAAATGCCTCTATAAAATCTAAAACAAAATCTTATTAAAAACAGCTTGATGTACGGTGTTAGACTTTGAACGAACTACAAATTAAGTACCTTATCAAGAAAAAAATGGTAAATTTAAATTTATACGTTCAATATGTAGTCCGTCCAAAGTCTAACACCGTACATCAAGCCGTTTTTAATAAGATTTTGTTTTAGATTTTATAGAGGCATTTTAAAATCTTCCCTTGTGTTATAGGGATAGGATTTTTTCAAAACACCATCTTTCTTCTTCGTCTTCTTCATGCAATAATAAATCACCAATCAAACTCGGTGAAATAGCTAAACGGCGGCGGCTAATTTGCTGCATTGAATGTGGTATCTTGAGAATATTTTTGTAACAATATTATTGCATTTTTCATTCGTTGATAGACTTTCGATCAAATCTTCGAAGAGGAAAAATAAATACTCACACGTCACTTTGCATGGCATCTAGCAACTGAATGAACCATGTATTCATTGTGCCAACCGAGAGAGTGCGTTCAATGTTGTTTTTTTTAGCGGCGGCAATCTATGGGAAAAGCGGTGTGACAATATTTTGGTGGCATAAAATTTTTCAGGTGTGAGTCTTTTACGGGGTAAAATCCGCAATAGGATCTGAATTATAAACGAACGTCGTTATGACGTCACGCGGGGAAAAGCATGCATGCTGCCGTTGCATGCTTTATACAACTTGTGTGAAGAATATGATATTTGCTAGGATTTTTTCATGATGATATATAAATGACTAAAAAAGTAACTAAAATCTCAACAGGATCGTTTAAGGAATTTTTTTTTATTCGGCAATGAATGGCATGCATTCATTTTGGGAGCGTTTGGGGCATAATAAATAATAAAGTAATAAATCTCGACGGCGCACATCTCTAGTCGTTGAGACAAAATGAGATGAATATAGGTACTAGGCCGAAGAAAGGGACTTTTGCCCTATTTATTTATATCCATCAATCTAATGTCGAATTCGTTTATTCCCGACGGTGCACTGCACCGGTGTAGCAATTGACACCGAAAAAACGAACGGTTTCGGTGCAATTTATTGACAGCTTATGATAGTATTAGTAAGAGCGTGTGAGAGCGTCAATGAAAACGATAAAGGATATCAAAAATAAACATAATCAATGTTTTCATGATTTCCGTGATGAACAAAATTTTATTTAGTTTTATTTTCTACTTTCTATATCCGATTTAACAATTTTAAAAGTTTTCAGTAATCCACTTGAACATGATAAACTTGTAATGATAAATGTTACTTGAAAATTGTTATCCAATGTTTTAACACTCCTACATTATTTATCTTCTTCAAATTCTCGTAATATCATAATTTTTCAATTAGAAGCAACTCTTTAGAATTTAACAATTTCCGTTGCCCAATAAAAAAGGATGCTAACATACAATTGTAAACGATCTACGTGCACAAATTTAACACAAAAAATGTTAAAGGCAGTTTAATAGAAAACGTTTAGCTACAACGTAAAAAGGACAATAAATAAATGCTTTTTAAAACATAACGTTATTGAAACGCAACTCATATTAAAAACGCTTTAACCATCCTTTAGTGACATTTGTTTGACTTTCAATGTTATCAAAATTCAAAATGTTACTTCAGTAATATTTCAGTCCAATTTGAAATCATAAATGTTTATTCTATTCTGGGCTTATCAAAACTTTATTTCGTCAATTTTTTCATAATTAATAGATCAACATGCGACAGAAAATTCTGATGATTAAAATCATTAAAAGTAATCCACATATTTGCGATAATCAAAAAAAAAATAATGATGGGAAAAATATACGTTGAATAAACTCCTCGAAAGTTCATGTTACCGATAAATTTTGAAGATTCCTCAGAAGTTGAAAGACGTGATAATCATCGATCAAGTTTAAATTATTTTTAAACGCACAGATTTGCTGTTTGGAAATTAAAACATCTCAAAATAAACGAATATCAAAGCAAACTGTTTACCTAATGCCGAAGAGAAAATCCAATGTGATATATAGAAGGTGTGGAGGAAGTTCCTATAAGCTTGTGTTAGTAGATTGTTTATGTAAACAACTTCGAAGGGGAAGGTTAGTGACGTCATACCGGCTCATCGGCGAGAGGAAACAAACAACAATTGGTTTACATTGAAAATGTTATGCACATTTACTATATCAATAAATGGAAATTATACAGGTAGAAATATATCTACAAGCGAAAGGCTCTCCTTGTGAGCTGATTCTTTCTTTCTTTATGGGGCCTGAAGAACCATAATAACCAAATTCCAGAATATCCACCATGATATCCACCATCCATTGTCGCATTGACTTACTTTTCGTTAGCATTTTTAGCTATTCTTACGCATCACTGTACACAAGCTGCCTTGAATAAGTCGTGTTGAAGTGAATTGTTGCATCTGCCTACAATAAGCGAAACGTTATCAGTATTAAATAAGTAATTTACCTGTAGAATTACCTCATGAAGATTTTTCACTAACTCTTTGTAGTGTCTCCCGTTTTTCCATTGGCGTGTAATCGTTTGCACAACAACGGTAAGGTCGCCCTTAGAAACCACGGTAGGGCAACACGCTCAAGAGAATTGACACATAGTTGTATATAATTTATTGTTCGACAAAATAAATGTGACATCATATTTCAAATAATATCTAAAGTTTCAACAGCACAAAACAGTGTTTAGGCACAAGATGAAGCTGAAATTTAATTAGAAGTAATTTCATGAATGTTTAACGCCATTTATTGGGCATTTATACTTCGGCTTGATTTTTAGAAATCTTGTGTTGTATGAGTTGATGTTTTTAAGGGTGTAGCTGTCCTCGCACTAATTCCAAAACAAACCGTATGACGTCAGCTGTGTTTAAATGCGGTGGGTTGCTATGTGAACCCAAATTCAGTGCACTAACACATATACACCGCTGAGTAATACACGAAATGATCCCCTCACCTCCATTATAGAACACATTGGAGAAAATCATCATTCGTACCAAAACAAAACTACGATACAAGTTCAGCGATATGCATGTATTGGTAAAACTAGCTTTGTACCTGCTACATCGCGCTCATACTGGGTGTAGCATTTTCTTGCACCGGTGCCAATCGGGTGTCAAAACAGAACAGTACCTGCGAATAAACGAACGGTTTCGGTGCAAGTTTGCTACACCCGGTGGCAAAGCGGTGCAGGCGGTGCAAATAAACGAATTCGACATAATTTATTCGTTTCGGTCCATCCGAATGGCGCGGCACCACCCAACAAACACCCACAGCCACCCGAGCCGAAATCGAACCCAACCAGTCAGCTGACGGTCCGCGCATCACCGCTGGCTGTGTGCGTGATCCTGAACCTGCCCGCGCGCACCAGACTTTCGGTGGGCAAACAACATAATTCGCGAGTGACAACCCTTTCGCTCGCACTATCCCAGCCCAGCATTGATGTTGCATTGGTGCCGGTAGTGGGATGCAAGGTTTTTATATATTGTAATGTTGAGCATGACGTTTAGTTTGTGGAGAAAAGCAGAGGAAGCGAAATTTCAAAGGAATTTGAGGTGGCGGGGGATTTGTTTCCAGAATTTCTCACGGTGAAAAAATAATGGCCGCTCAGCCAGTTTTGACATCTAAGACTACCTTAGAATATGTAAATACCTTGGTGGGATGCACTTCAAAACTAGGCCCAGTTTCGTGACGAAACGCGGAAAGGCAGTATCCGCGATCAAATAGGTAAATATCCTATAGGAACGTAATTTAAAACGAAAACCTTCGGCTGCCTCCCGTCCGTCACTTAGCATCGCCATCGCTATCGAACCATGAATGGCAGTGAGGTGGGGTGCTATGCTCGGTCAGCCTCCTCCACCCAGCCCATGCACTCGGATGGGTTTGGGTCGGCGTCGAAGCGCTGGATATCCATACCGGTTGTCCCATAGTGGTTTCTGCTGTTAGTAGTGTTGCGTGTGCGTACACGCTACATTACACGAACACCACCTGAGTTACTGGTTGAAAATAGTAAACAAAGATCAGCTGTTCCCAGCAAAATCAAATGGGTATATTTTCAACCAGTAGATTTGCATTAGTGTTCGTGACACCGCGCTGCGAAACCACTATTTCGATGACGTATTACTTTAGGAGGAGGGGGGCAATCGGTTGTACGACTGATTCGTCATTGGGGACTACGAAGGTGGTGATTTTGTTTGTGGTTTTCTGTGAGAAAGTGAAGGAGGGAAGATTTTTTGCTTTTTTTTCACTCATACTCCCATAAGAAATCCCGTAGGAAGAAAGAGTGTTTCCCGGCTCATCAACCTTCGTAGTCCCCAATTCCGAAGGGGCTGTACATAAACCACGTATACCAAAATTTGCCCCCCCCCCCGTCGTTGACTTTTGTCCATACAAATTTTTTTAAACTTATATGGAGCGTAGACTTTGGCGAGAGCCACCCCCTTCCCCCCATAAAGTCTACGTGGTTTCCCTGTTAAAAGTAAACTTTGAAATATCAGGACATGTTGCCATCATTACACTCATACGTGGTTCGTTAGTGATGGGTGACAACTCTATGCTTTTTTTTTGACGTAAACTACGTCTTACGGGAAGTACTGGGTGTAAAATGGAAATCTAAAATTTTGCGACCGTCACGAAAAATTGATAGGTTTTGAGCGCTAATAACTCAGCCGTTTCACGACCGATTTTCAAAATTTTTGCACCGATGGATCAGAAATTTATCTACGCGTTGAAATAATTATAGCTAACTATTGATTTTCAACAGCAAACTATTGAAAATTTGGGAAAAGTGAACCCATGTTTTATCCAGCCAATCACGTGCGAGCACAAGTTTGCGATTTTTCGTCGAGCACCACCCAGTATAAAAGATTACTGCTTCTTCCCATCTTCCTCCATTCTGCATCGACTCCTCGAAAGGAACGCATCGAAGGAGAACAGCCCAGTACCTCCGTTTGCATTTTCGCTGCTCAGTATACTTCCACATGCCGAACACGGTGGTTGCCGACGGTCGCGCGTCGTCGCGGTTTCGTGCCTGGCCTGATGCGGTACAAGTAGAGCTGCTGACCAGTCCAGAGGGGAACGCATCGGAGGAGAACAGCCATATTCATTCCGAGCGCGGTGGTAGCTGTCGGCGGTTGTGCGTGCGTCTTTGCGTCGGTGTGCGCGGCAGCACGAGTGGATCTGACGACCACACAGAGAAGTTTCTCCGTTTGCATGTTCGCTCAGTATTCTGTGACATGCGGAGCGCGGTGGATGTCGAAGATTGTGCGTCGTCGTGCGCGGAGTGCGGTGGTAAAATTGGAGTACCCAGCCGGATGAGGACTTTCCATCGTCGGATGGAAATAATGTAAATTAAAACAGCCCTTCTGAGGGCTATAAAACTGTCCCACAAAAGAGAACGGATAACTTTCTAGCTTACGGTTTCAAGAGAAATTACTATGGGATAGATGTTATAAATGGAAAGAACTAAATCAGCAAAATTTGTACGACTTGATTGAAAATTTGTTCAATTTCTTCAACTTAGAAAAATGGTTACTTTGATGAAGAAAATGAGCATTGTTAAACAGTGTTGCCAAATTTGATTGAATAAGTACTTTAACCGTTTAAAATGTGCAATACTTAACCATGATATTGAATTATTATTTATAAGTATTAAAATTTTAATAAATCTAGTGCACCAATTTGCAAAAGTATGATTTGCTTATTAAAATGAATTTGATGAACATTAATCAAACCAATATTGCAAATAAATCCTATGGCATCACTGATTCTTACCCCTCTCTCATCGAACCAACCACGTTCGAGAGGGGAAAACGAACCGCCTTGCCGTATAAAAGCAAACTGCTTCTTCCCATTTTCTCTTATTCTTTGCCAACTCTTTGACGGGAACGCATCAGCAGAGCGCTCAGTTCACTTCCTTCAGTTCAGTATGCTTTGGCAAGCCGATCGCGATGGTCGAAGGCGGTTACGAGCGAGTGCGTCCGCTTTCGCATCGCCACGTTTTGCACAGCATCGCCTCGCAAACCCGCCATCGGAGTTAAGGCCTTATGAGGGCTAAAATTCTATATTTTCTGCAAGAGTTGATTCCGAATCAAGTGAAGACATGCAAATGCCGACATTTGAAAGCCATATACTACGCGAGTGCGGTAAAATTGCATGAAATGGGGTGCTTACTCTACCACGGCACTAGAAATCTAAAATTTTACGACGGTCACGAAATTATGTCAGATTTTGCTCGCTAATAAGTCAGCCATTAATAGTATTATTTTCAAATATTTCATATTAATCGATTGGAAATGTATGTACATACCATTTATGACAAATAATGAAAATTATTGATTTTCAACAGCAAACTATTGAAAATTTGGGAAAAGTAAGCCGATGTTTTAACCAGCCGATTGCGTGCGAGCACATTTTTGCGTTTTGCCGTCCAGTGAAATTCTTCTCATCTTCCATCATTCGTTCATGACCTTTCTAGGGGATTGCATTGAAGGAGGGCTAGCCAGTTTCTCCGTTTGCGTTTGCCAATGTTCCTCCACAAGAATGAACCGAATAATTTTCTAAGGAAGACGAAGCGCCGGGTCACAAATAATGTCAAAATCGGCACAGTCTCAAAGCCGTAGTAGCGGAGTAGTGGAAATATAATTGCTTCTTGTAGCATCCATGATACACTCCATATAAATTTTTTCCGGCTGTTCGAGTCCGTATGAAGTTGATCATCAATATTAACTTTTTTTCTCGATCAGCCTAGATAGCTGTGTAGTGTCGGTAGCGATTGTCTCAATTGGCTAAGAATAACACTACGAACCGCCTGTTCCGGTGGTAAGAATCCACCAACAGGTGACCCCTAATTCATGGTGTGATGCGGAATGAATGGCTAGGGGGGTCTAATAAAAACCTAGCCGCTAACGGAGCCTGTGGAGTACCAGGGCGCCCTCCACAGTATGTAGCCCTTACTGCGCTAACCGGAGCAATGGTGCAGTGGACCTTGTGTTTCTCCGAGACAATCAGCTGCCCTTCTTTAGTCTCACTTGAGGCTAAATAAGGGCGGGATTATGAAGATGTTGTTAATTAGTTTAAATTTTCACCTATATGGTTTCGCATTATGCGATTTACACAGTGTATTCTGTGTATCCTCGCCTATGGCGTTTTCCAATCGATACCGATTTGGTTTTATTGTTGCTGTTCTTTGTTGTGCTGCTGTTGCGAAGAGTTTAATCTTACCTAGTTTGGGTAGTGGCTACGGTTAGGATAGCTCAGATCAATCTTCAGCATAAAAGAACAGCAACGATCAATCTTTGCAGACTTATGCAAAATGGTACAGCCCAAGTGGCCTTGGTACAAGAACCTTACTTTCGTAAGGGAAATTTATATCTAGGAAACCTTGTGAACCCGGTGTTTGCCACTTTCAGTAAACATGAAATGGCAAACTCGCGTGTCATGCCTCGAGCCTGTGTGCTTGTCAACAACGCAATAGTTGCTACACTCATCTCTGAACTAACCACCAGAGATGTATGTGCTATCACAATTGATGTATCTGTTGGAAACCTCAACAGGAAATACGTCTATTGTTCTGTGTATTTACCGCATGATGAACAATCCCCTACGGATGCTTTCAAACAAGTCATCGCATACTGCACTTCAAAAGGCCTTCCGCTAATTGTTGGCAGTGATGCTAATGCTCACCATATCATCTGGGGCAGCTCAGACATTAACTTGAGAGGCTCCAGTTTGATGGAGTACTTAAGTAGTACAGATCTTGCATTACTTAACATAGGCAACCGCCCAGTCTTCATGGTATCTGCTAGAGAGGAAGTGTTAGATATAACGCTTTGCTCTAGCAGAATTAGTCACGAGCTGACCAATTGGCATGTGTCAGATGAAGAATCTTTATCTGACCATCGCTATATCTTTTTTGAACATTTAAATGTTACTTCGCAAACATTGCGTTTCAGGAATCCTCGGTCAACAAACAGGGATCTTTTTACTGATTTGGTTGCGGCCAAATGTCATGGATACTCACCATCCATTGACACTCCCAAGTGATTAAGATGATGCCGTTGATACTACAACGACCTTCATCATGGAAGCTTTTGAAGAAGCATGCCCTCTACGGTCTGTGAAGATCACAAGAGGAACCCCTTGGTGGAACTCTGATCTGGCGAAACTCAGGAAACAATATACGTTTGGCTGGTTCGGAGGCTTTCAGGTCGGCTCGCAAGGCCTACAGGAAAGCTCTCCGGTCTGCTGAACGATCCGGCTGGAAAAACCTTTGTACAAATGTTTCCAGCTTGAGTGAAGTCAATCGGTTAAACAAAATCCTTGCGAAATCTAAGGATTTCCGGGTGAACAAACTTCGTTTGCCAAATGGCGATCTGACTTCCTCTGATGAGGAAGTTTTGGAATGCTTATTCAGCACACACTTCCCTGGATGTGTGGATATTACATCTTCGGATGATCCTGATGTCTTTTCTTGTAGTTATGACTCTTTAGCTTTGGCTCGGAGTATTGTAACTATAGAATCGATTGAGTGGGCTCTTAATAGCTTTGCTCCTTTCAAATCTCCTGGGGCAGATGGGATTTATCCTATTTTGCTTCAGAAGGGATTTGATTATTTCAAACATGTTTTGAAAAAACTACTTGTTTGCAGTATTGCTACAGGGTATATTACCAAATCCTGGAGGGATATTACTGTAAAGTTTATTCCGAAAGTGGGTCGTGCGTCGTATGAAGAAGCAAAGAGTTTCAGACGTATCAGTTTGACCTCTTTTCTTCTGAAATGCTTAGAACGCATTGTGGATCATCACATCCGTGATGTTCATCTGGCCTACGTGCCTCTTCATGTGAATCAACATGCCTACCAATCTGGTAAGTCCACTGTGACTCTTTTACACAAGGTTGTTTACGATATCGAGGAAGCATTCGCTCAAACGCAATCTTGTTTGGGTGTTTTCTTAGATATCGAGGGTGCCTTTGACAACGTGCCTTTCGATGCCATATTGGAAGCCGCACGGAGTCATGGTATATCTCCAATGATTTCCAATTGGATTCACCAAATGCTCAAAAACCGATATCTCTTCTCGACATTGCGTCTAGCAGGGATTAGGAAATTGAGTGTTTGTGGATGCCCCCAAGGGGGAGTCTTATCACCGCTTTTGTAGAATCTCGTAGCAGATACGCTATTGAGGCATCTCAATAATAGCGGTTTTCCTACTTATGGTTTTGCCGACGACTACCTAACATTGTTAGTTGGTATGTGCATCAGTACCCTTTTCGACCTGATGCAAAACGCCCTTCAGGTAGTTGAGGGTTGGTGTCGCCAATATGGCCTTTCGGTTAATCCGAGTAAAACATCTATTGTTCTTTTCACGGAAAGGCGAAACCGTAATGGCGTTCGACCTTTGCGTCTCTTTGATTCTGAAATCGATGTGACTGAACAGGTAAAGTACGTTGGAGTCATTCTTGATTCCAAGCTTTCCTGGACACCTCACATTGAGTTCAGAATCAAGAAAGCTTGTATGGCCTTCGGGCAATGCCGGCGTACTTTTGGAACAACTTGGGGTCTAAAACCCAAGTATATCAAATGGATTTACACAACTGTGGTTCGGCCAATATTGGCTTATGGATGTCTTGTGTGGTGGCAAAAGGGTGAAGTGAGAACGGTCCAATCAAAATTAGGCCATCTCCAAAGGATGTGCTTAATGGCGATGTCTGGAGCGTTCTCTTCAACTCCTACGGCAGCGCTAGAAGTTCTCTTTGACGTTGCCCCACTACACATTCATCTCAAACAAGAAGCCCTTTCTTGCACTTACCGGTTACGGGTACTCGGTCTACTAGAGGAAACTCCTGTGAACCGCAGTTCAACACACACCTCGTTGTTTCCACTTTTGGTGAATTGGGACAAAATTGTCCTTGCTCCAAGTGATCTTACAATTGCTTGTAATTTTCCATATAGGACATTTTCCACGAAATTCCCTTCCCGGGAAGAGTGGACATCTGGTTATCTGGAAAGAAGTATTTCAGACGGCATCGTATGTTACACTGATGGCTCCCTTCTCGAAGGTCGAGCAGGTGCTGGTGTTTATTCTCGTGAGCTAAGGCTGTATCAGTCTTATTCACTTGGTAGACACTGTACCGTTTTTCAGGCCGAAATCTTTGCTCTTATGTGCGGAGTGCAATCAGCACTTCAGCAGCCCGTAATGGGCAAAGTAATATACTTCTGTTCAGATAGCCAGGCTGCTATTAAAGCACTTGCTTCGGCCAACTCCAGGTCGAAGATAGTTATCGCTTGTCGAACTCAAATCGAGGAGCTGAATTCAGCAAACGCTGTTCACCTTCTATGGGTACCTGGTCATTCTTCCATCGCTGGAAATGAATTCACGCATAAAAATCCGTTCCAGAAACCGTCAACAATCAGTCACGATTTCTGGAACAAGTGAGATTTTCATTTACGATTATACACCATGAATCAAAATCACAATAACGTGAACTTTGTTCCACAGTGCAAACGTAACGCCAGCAATCTACGATTCCTTTCACAAAAATGGGAACCTAGTTCGTGGCAAAAGGAATTTTGTTCACGGAAACAGGAACCCAAATCACGGTACCTGGAACTTAGTTCATGGTCTGCAAAATCGTTCTGTAGAGAGGAACAGAGATCGCAAAAACGTGAAATTCGATCTGGGCATGGCAACGGGTTTTCGGCTTCGGTCTTATTTTGATAGGCAATCACGGGAATCAAAATGACAGTAATTTTAGCTATGATTTCACTTTTCACTCTCAATTGAATAAAACTTACGTTTTTCAATGGTAATGTTGACTGCTTCAGTCAAAAATTTACACCATCCGGGACATGATGAAACAGCAGCAGTGCACCGCGGAGATCCTGTTGTGCACCTACTTTATGTACGTTGTGTGCTTGCTCGTTGGTTTCTGGGGAAGTTATCAGCTTCGGAACAGTTAATAAAACACTTTTCAACACATCACTTACAATCTATTGCGATTGTTTTTTGCAAAACAGGCACATTCTTAACCAAAACGAAGATCGGGCACTAAAATTTCGAGGTACTTGTGTTGACTACCGTGAGCGCGAGCGTTATCCAATAATGACAGCGCGCGTGAATGGAATTCCCATTTTTGCGAACAAAATCCGGAATTCGATTTCTTCGGTTTCTCGAAATCGTGATTTGAGATTCTGTTTTTGGTTGCGTTACTAAATGAGCTACGAGACTGAGAAGGCGTGAACTGTGTTCCTAATTTTAAAATAAGTTGTCGCGAATGCTGGTTACTGGAGTCACGTTTACGGGAACTTTATCACGATTGTGATCGACATATCCGTTCCGTTATTCATGATTTTCTGTTCAGGGATATGGGAACGGATTTTTTAGCGTGTGGCTGATGAGTTAGCTCGCTCTGGAGCATCACATGACTTCATTGGCCCTGAGCCAGCTATTCCGATATCGAAGTGTTGGATTAAGCTTCAGATTCACACCTGGGCTGTCACTCGACACAGACAATATTGGAATAGTTTGGAGTCATGTCGTCAAACCAAATTGTATAGTGCTGAGCCATCTCTACGGGTGGCGAAGTATCTAACTAATCTGTCTAAGCAGAATTGCAGCATGCTGGTCAAAGCGTTGACTGGCCACTGCCGACTCAGCTATCACATGGCGAATATTCAGCAAGCTGATTCATTTGCCTGTGATAGCTGTGAATCCGATTATGGAACTTCGTATCATTTGATATGTAGCTGTCCAGTTTTCGCGCAACTGCGTTTCCGAGTATTCGGTAAACACTTATTAAGTGAAACTGACTTCAGAAACCTGAATCTTCAGGATATTCTGTTGTTCTTAACCCGCTGTGGTAAAGAGCTATAGGCTCTCTTTCGCTTTATGCGTTATTACAGTGCCCTTTTCAGGGCGCTGTTTGAACCCATTGTGGTATGCTTGTGCGTTAGTACCCTCTTCCAGGGTATTTTTCCTATTTCCCTACCTGTCCCCATCCCCATCCAAATCCTTTTTCCTTCCTTTTCCCTCAGGTAGATGATGAAATAGGCTGTTATTTTGGCGATGGCACAAATGTCCCAAATGGAGGATAACGTGCCTCTGGAGCCGGCCTTCTGATAGCATCCATGATACACTCCATATAAATTTACAAAAGCGAGTTGATCGGAAATTTCCAATAATTTTCTTAAACTTAGAGAATTTGTAAGTTTAATGAGGAAATGCAGATTATTTCTCAACCAAATTTCAATTAGTATTATGTCTGCAAAAATCAAAATTCTCTGTGCCCATTTTTGCCGCAAAATCTGGAAGAAAACTACTACGATTTATAGAAATTCTTTGATAAATAATAATATATAGGCAATTCCATATAGCAAAAGTTTAATGATTTGCATTTTTGATTGATCTGTTTGATTGCAAAGTAAGCTGTATGGCATTACTGATTCTTACCCTTCTCTCGTCAAACTAATTCTTCTTCTATCTATCAAACCAATTCTTCTACATCTTCTTCTTCTCATGGACGTCCTAGGACAAAGCCTCTGACTTTTGCTGCCAGAACAATGAAATTTGTTGAACTCACGTGCAATAATTTGACTAAATTCTGGTTCGAACAGCCTTTTCAAGGGCTTTATCAAATTTCTGAAAGAGTAAATGGCAGATTTTCCGATTAAGTGACGCTGGTCACATAAGTGTCAAAACTGCCGAATTTTGAAACCTACTATAGTATACTAAACAACGAGCTAAACAAAATGCAAAAGCATTATGCGGAAATTAAACCGTGTCTTTTCATCTGGTCGTGTGTCTGAATCTAGCGAGTGCGCTTTCTTCTTGCGCTACCATCAACGCAGTGTATAAGGGATTTCCGCCGGCTTCGCTTAGGCTTCAAACTGTGGATAACTGACACTGAGGAAGATTACAAGTGGTAGTCGATACGTGTATCTGTCAAAGGATAAGCAAAATAGGGCGGAATTAAAAGGTACAACACTTATTACACTCATTTGAAGAGGGTATTCTGCTTAGAGAGTCGGTACAAGTTCAAACTATTTTGTAATTATTTCCAATACCGGAATTCTCAAACTTGCAGAATTTACCTTGTTTCTTATGATATGATTATTTTTATTGATTCAAACTATTGATTCAAACTATTGATTCAACCAATAACAAACTGCTTTACGTAGTTTACGTCATGCGGTTGTGTCTTGTACACGCCCCTCTAATTTTTTCTTAAATGTATAGCACGTTAGCGCCGCTCTTTCGTCGGCGTCGTTTTCTCTCGCATTCTCTCTTACTTTCGTTCTCGTGGTGTGCTGCGGCGTCCGTCGTCGCGGTCGTCGCGCACCAACTTAAGCAGGCTGTTACACCTGTCACTCGGGTGAAAAATGCTGGTCCGGATCATTCAATTGGCCATAATTCCGAAACGCCTTGACCGATCCGAATCATTTTCAATAGCAAACAATGCGGTAAAATTCCGGTTCGATTCGAGCTATAATCCGAAAAATCGGCCAATGGGAAGTGCCTTAAAAGTGAGTGAACTTATTTTGTTCACAGACACACATACATACACACATACAGACATCATCTCAATTCGTCGAACTGAGTTGATTGGTATATGTGACTTGACCCTCCGAGCCTCCTATCGAAAAAAATTTGTTTGAGTGAACATATAGCCTTTCAGTTCACTTAGGTGAACGAGAAAGGCAAAAACAGAGCATGTCTTTTTTGACATTTACTGATTTGAACTATCTTATCAACACCTAAAATAAGATACACCGAGGTAAAATGAAACGGATGGGATGGATGGGATGAGATGAACCAGTGAGTTAACGTAATGTTATCCAAGGTTAGAACAATTTGATTACTATAACACATACACGGCATACAATAAGACAAGGTAGGCTATTACTGGTAAACAACAGTTTTGGACATAAACAAGTGACGTCATTTTTATCGTTCTATATGTTGATCAAAATGATAGGGACTACTAGAACGTTTTATTCATGTCTTTGAACGATTAGAACAACATCATTGAGCAATAAAATCAGCATGTTTTGCGGAATGTATCACCTTCTAAATGGTATAGAAAATGTGCCGTGCGTTTGATTGTGTATTATGCTCGTATAAACCATTGTCAATACATAACCGTTAAAATGCCTTGGCCTACTGAGGCATCTCAAAATGGTTCCTAATGATAAAGTTTCTCGCTAGTAGGTACCTTTCTGTATCAAACAAAATGGATTTGTTAACGGAAACGAAAATTCAATAAATGATGCCAACACATCAAACACAATCAAAACAAAAACTTGTTGAGCATACGTGATTTTTATTTTGTATGTGTTTTTGGGAAGTTCTTTTGTGATTTTTTTTATAAATACCTGAAAATCCTAATTTCACCAAATAGTAAATCGTGAATAACTCTAAAACGGATAGAAAAAACGCCATGCTGTTTTCGGCAAAGTTTTCCTCATAAAATTTCCAATCTTTTTATGGAAATTGTTTTAAATTAGCATTAAGTTCAGATACGTTTTATGATGGGTAAAAGGCACAGTATATCAAAGAGTGTGTTTTTGGAGGCAGAATCGAAATGCCGCTTTTTCATTTGGTTCGGCCGCGAGCGCGTCGTCGTCGTCTATTTCACAGTGCTCATCTTCGTACGGGGCAGTTCAGTGTGTTTTTGGAGGCAAAATCGAAATGCCGCTTTTTCATTTGGTTCGGCCGCGAGCGCGTCGTCGTCGTCGTCTATTTCACAGTGCTCATCTTCGTACGGGGCAGTTCAGTGTGTTTTTGGAGGCAGAATCGAAATGCCGCTTTTTCATTTGGTTCGGCCGCGAGCGCGTCGTCGTCGTCGTCGTCTATTTCACAGTGCTCATCTTCGTACGGGGCAGTTCAGTGTGTTTTTGGAGGCAAAATCGAAATGCCGCTTTTTCATTTGGTTCGGCCGCGAGCGCGTCGTCGTCGTCGTCTATTTCACAGTGCTCATCTTCGTACGGGGCAGTTCAGTGTGTTTTTGGAGGCAAAATCGAAATGCCGCTTTTTCATTTGGTTCGGCCGCGAGCGGTCGTCGTCTATTTCACAGTGCTCATCTTCGTACGGGGCAGTTCAGTGTGTTTTTGGAGGCAAAATCGAAATGCCGCTTTTTCATTTGGTTCGGCCGCGAGCGCGTCGTCGTCGTCGTCGTCTATTTCACAGTGCTCATCTTCGTACGGGGCAGTTCAGTGTGTTTTTGGAGGCAGAATCGAAATGCCGCTTTTTCATTTGGTTCGGCCGCGAGCGCGTCGTCGTCGTCGTCGTCTATTTCACAGTGCTCATCTTCGTACGGGGCAGTTCAGTGTGTTTTTGGAGGCAGAATCGAAATGCCGCTTTTTCATTTGGTTCGGCCGCGAGCGCGTCGTCGTCGTCGTCGTCGTCTATTTCACAGTGCTCATCTTCGTACGGGGCAGTTCAGTGTGTTTTTGGAGGCAGAATCGAAATGCCGCTTTTTCATTTGGTTCGGCCGCGAGCGCGTCGTCGTCGTCGTCGTCTATTTCACAGTGCTCATCTTCGTACGGGGCAGTTCAGTGTGTTTTTGGAGGCAGAATCGAAATGCCGCTTTTTCATTTGGTTCGGCCGCGAGCGCGTCGTCGTCGTCGTCGTCTATTTCACAGTGCTCATCTTCGTACGGGGCAGTTCAGTGTGTTTTTGGAGGCAAAATCGAAATGCCGCTTTTTCATTTGGTTCGGCCGCGAGCGCGTCGTCGTCGTCTATTTCACAGTGCTCATCTTCGTACGGGGCAGTTCAGTGTGTTTTTGGAGGCAAAATCGAAATGCCGCTTTTTCATTTGGTTCGGCCGCGAGCGCGTCGTCGTCGTCGTCGTCTATTTCACAGTGCTCATCTTCGTACGGGGCAGTTCAGTGTGTTTTTGGAGGCAGAATCGAAATGCCGCTTTTTCATTTGGTTCGGCCGCGAGCGCGTCGTCGTCGTCGTCGTCTATTTCACAGTGCTCATCTTCGTACGGGGCAGTTCAGTGTGTTTTTGGAGGCAGAATCGAAATGCCGCTTTTTCATTTGGTTCGGCCGCGAGCGCGTCGTCGTCGTCGTCGTCGTCTATTTCACAGTGCTCATCGTCGTACGGGGCAGTTCAGTGTGTTTTTGGAGGCAGAATCGAAATGCCGCTTTTTCATTTGGTTCGGCCGCGAGCGCGTCGTCGTCGTCGTCTATTTCACAGTGCTCATCTTCGTACGGGGCAGTTCAGTGTGTTTTTGGAGGCAGAATCGAAATGCCGCTTTTTCATTTGGTTCGGCCGCGAGCGCGTCGTCGTCGTCTATTTCACAGTGCTCATCTTCGTACGGGGCAGTTCAGTGTGTTTTTGGAGGCAAAATCGAAATGCCGCTTTTTCATTTGGTTCGGCCGCGAGCGCGTCGTCGTCGTCGTCTATTTCACAGTGCTCATCTTCGTACGGGGCAGTTCAGTGTGTTTTTGGAGGCAAAATCGAAATGCCGCTTTTTCATTTGGTTCGGCCGCGAGCGCGTCGTCGTCGTCGTCTATTTCACAGTGCTCATCTTCGTACGGGGCAGTTCAGTGTGTTTTTGGAGGCAGAATCGAAATGCCGCTTTTTGATTTGGTTCGGCCGCGAGCGCGTCGTCGTCGTCGTCTATTTCACAGTGCTCATCTTCGTACGGGGCAGTTCAGTGTGTTTTTGGAGGCAAAATCGAAATGCCGCTTTTTCATTTGGTTCGGCCGCGAGCGCGTCGTCGTCGTCTATTTCACAGTGCTCATCTTCGTACGGGGCAGTTCAGTGTGTTTTTGGAGGCAAAATCGAAATGCCGCTTTTTCATTTGGTTCGGCCGCGAGCGCGTCGTCGTCGTCTATTTCACAGTGCTCATCTTCGTACGGGGCAGTTCAGTGTGTTTTTGGAGGCAGAATCGAAATGCCGCTTTTTGATTTGGTTCGGCCGCGAGCGCGTCGTCGTCGTCGTCTATTTCACAGTGCTCATCTTCGTACGGGGCAGTTCAGTGTGTTTTTGGAGGCATAGTCGAAATGCTGGAGTGTGCGGTGGACGCGTCGTGGATCGAGTCGGTTCCGAATTTTTCGCTTCCCGTCGGCGCTAGTTCCCAATACACTTAAAGTTGATAATACATATTTTATTTCATTTTTTGCATTTACACAAAGAGTGAAAAGTGTTGGTTCGGGCTCGCCGGTCGAGAAAAATCTGGGCGCCGACAAGTGAGTCGCGTTCAGTGTATTTCTGTGTGGAATAGACTAAAGGTTTCTGCTCCCTAGTGGAGTGGAGACGCGCGATAGAATTTTCTTTTTGGCTAGTTTTTGCGTCGAAAAGTGGTCGGTTCTTAACGGCGGTTTGTGTATATTGATCCATTGTCAAATCATATCACCAACCATAGGTGACTCCCGGACTGACAATGGACCTTCCCCTACTAACAAAAAAAATCCTTCCTGAGACAAACGTGGAGATGCAGCGATTCGCGGTCTTTATAACAACTTTTGTCTTACTAACATTCCCTTCCATCCTCGATGACCGTATGGACGTGTCCGGCGCCGTTATTGACCCTATTAAAGTTGGGAGCTCTCGACCTGTGTTCATTGAGAATAGTAAGCTAGTCCTAAGCCCTATTCATTGGTTCCTTGTGTAATTTCGATTGCTCTGGTCAATCACGGAGTAGCAACTACGAATTGTGCGGTCATCTATGCTCATGCTCATGCTCATGGTAAAAGGCACAGTATATCAAAAAATGACAAATTTTAGTAAATTCAAAAATTCAGTATCAAAAAGTTACCTGCAAAACATGTCGTTAATTATTTTTCCCAAGTAGTTTGGATCCATATCAAGCTGCAAAAAATATAAAAATAGTGGGTATTGCCAATTTTTGTACGGTAAAAAATATTTGTATGAAATTTCATATGAAAAATGGCCATTTTTCAAAATTCTCGCCGGGGCGACCTCTAAACGTCATTTCTGATAGTTGCCGTCATACAAAAGTTTGTTTCTAACACCCTTAGCTATCATTTGCAGGGTGAGCCCCCAAGCTTTTTGACCATGTGCAATTTTGGGACAACCTACTGTTCATCGACTTCAAAGCGGCATACGACAGTATCGACCGCGCAGAGCTATGGAGAATCATGAACGAAAACGGCTTTCCTGGGAAGCTGACTAGACTGATTAAAGCAAACGATGGACGGTGTGCAAAACTGCGTAAGGGTTTCGGGTGAACTATCCATTTCATTCGAATCTCGCCGGGGACTGCGACTCTCATGCTTACTCTTCAACATCGCTCTGGAAGGTGTGATGCGACGATCCGGGCTCAACAGCCGGGGAACGATTTTCACAAAATCCGGTCAATTTGTGTGCTTTGCGGACGACATGGACATTATCGCTAGAACATTTGGAACGGTGGCAGAGCTGTACACCCGCCTGAAACGCGAAGCAGCAACGGTCGGACTGGTGGTGAATGCCTCAAAAACAAAGTACATGCTGGTAGGCGGAACCGAACACGACCGGATCCGTCTGGGTAGTAATGTTACGATAGACGGGGATACTTTCGAGGTGGTGGAGGAATTCGTCTACCTCGGATTTTTACTGTCGGCTGACAACAACGTGAGCCACGAAATTCGGAGGCGCATCATCAGCGGAAGTCGGGTCTACTACGGGCTCCAGAAGAAACTGCGGTCGAAAAAGATTCACCCACGCACGAAATGCACCATGTACAAAACGCTAATAAGGCCGGTGATCCTCTACGGGCACGAGACATGGACTATGCTCGAGGAGGACGTACAAGCTCTCGGAGTTTTTAGCGACTCGTGCTAAGAACGATCTTCGGTGGTGTGCAGGAGAACGGTGTGTGGCGGAGAAGGATGAACCACGAGCTCGCTGCACTTTTCGGAGAACCCAGCATCCAGAAGGTGGCCAAAGCCGGAAGGATACGGTGAGCAGGGCATGTTTCAAGAATGCCGGACAACAACCCTGCAAAGCTGGTGTTTGCAACTGATCCGGTTGGCACAAGAAGGCGTGGAGCGCAGAGAGCACCATGGGCGGACCAGGTGGAGCGTGACCTGGCGAGCATTGGGCGCGACCGAGGATGGAGAGCGGCAGCCACAAACCGAGTATTGTGGCGTACTATTGTTGATTATGTCTTGTCTTAATGATGTTGAACAAATAAATGTATGTATGTATGTATGTAATGATTCTCATCGAGTAGCCTCCAGAGATGCTGGATGGTGTTGGGCGGCAGGATACTTCTGTCTTCTTCGGCGAACTACTGAGTAGCTGGCTTTTAGTAAGGTCAAGCTAGTTGTTTTCAGTTGCTGAGAGAGACAGTCGTCACCTTGAAGGTTATTTGTTGGATTTGTATTCAGTTTTGGTACCATTAGTAGCTAGGAAAATAGCACTGGTGCAGTTGGCCCTGCCGTAGTGCAGTAAGGGATGCCTACTGGGGTATTTGCCTTGGTATTGAGTATGTTTGCACGGGTTGCAACACTGGGTGCACAACACCATGGCAATGGAAATTTCCCTTTTTGCTTTACGCGCTGGCCATGGATAACGGACATCGCAACAATTCTTATTTATAGGGATTATAGCCCGTATTTCAAGTATTCAATAGCATCAAGATTTTTCAGATACGCAACTATGGAGAACCAACACTGTTGGAGGAATTTCATCTAAGGTTGCTGGCTTGAATATTACCTACAACGAGGTAGTGATCAAAGCCAATCGTCCTCTGCTGACGCCTGTCAGTGATATTTGAAATGTGCTGGTCGTCTACTAGAACATGAACTTCTTGGTTGCAAGTTTTGCTATTTGGTTGCATGTTGGTATTACACTGAAGTTTTTTTCACGACGGTAATGGTCCCGCGTAAAAAAAAAACTTCAGTGTATTCGGGTATATTCGGATATCTTTGTATGCCAAGGTGGTGCTGCAAATGGTCGTCCCCCTAGCTGTAGTTGAAGAATTTGAGAAAACGTTGATAATGATCCACCCTTTTCTTCGTTTGCACAAATTTGGTATCCGAAGCCGTAGAAACTCAAAATTATCCAACATATTGGAATATCATTGGAAATTGTTTTGAAAATTAAATTAAACGGATAAATAATTTTGTTTCAGTGCACTTATCAATCAAC
>NC_085138.1:313038165-313087298 GCF_035046485.1 Aedes albopictus | reverse complement strand
AAAGTTTGTGGAAGTTAGTAGCAGAACGGGTCCCGAAGATTCAAGGAAAGCAAAAAGACAGGTTAGAGAGGAGATTAAGAATGTGGGGAAGCGTAGGCTGAATAAAGTCAAGGAATAAATAAGAGTAAAAGTAACGTGACGTGATTTTTTTTACAAACGAAAGTGCAAATATTCCCTGCTCGCGAAGAACTGGTCAAGAACCATACCGACCCTTAGGGGTTTTTCATCGGGTCTCCGGAAGGTTGCCTTCTGAGTTAGTCGAGCATTACAAGTACAAGAATGGGTTTCCTTTAAAAGAATAAAGAACACACTATTTGCTTAGATCACTCGTTTTCGACGTTTTGTCTTTCGACGCTTTGTCCCTCAACCGTTTCAATAGGCTTGAGGAAGTCTTCAGGAGAGTATTAGGAATGTATGAGCGAGGATCATTAGCAAAATTCAGAGGTTTTAGAGGTATTTCCGGGGGCCTAATGTCTTTTCAAAAAGGTTTTTAAAATGCTTAAGAGCGTTCAAGGGGTTTCGAGGACATTTCAGAAGCATTTCATGGCGAATCCAAGGTTTTTAAGAGATTCCAGGAAGTCCCAGGGAAGTTTAAGAGACATATCAGTTTCAAAGTTTTAATAGATTTTCAGGGACATTTCCGGAAAATTTCAGAAATTGACAAAAACTTAATAACGATTTCTAGAGTATTTCAAAGAATAGTTTCTAAGGATGTCAAGCAGATTCTAGATGATTTTCAGGAACATAGTTAAAGAGGGTCTTCATAAGCGTCTTCATAAGGGCCACTTCAAACGGGTTTTCAGGGGATTCAGGGGATTATAGAATGATACTTTGGGACGTTTGGTTGACTTTCAGGGTGTATCAGGAAGTTCAAGTGCGTTTAGAAGGTTTTGAGCGAGTTTCATGGGAATGGAGGATTTTCAGAATCCCCTCAAACCAACCGTAAACCCTTTAAATCCTACATCTCTTGGAGCCCTGGAATAAAGGGTGTCAGTTTCTGAAATCATTCTAGGACTTCTATGACCCCATGAACCCCCTTAAATTGCCCTTTAAATTCCTGAATAACCATCTGAAACGTCCCGAAAGATCCTCCTGAAACACCCTGAAACTCCCAGAAACGTCCACAAAAGATTTTTTTTTAAACCCCGTAAAGCCCCTGAAGCCATTGTTTCTTTAATGGAAACAGAAACCTCCGCTGTGGAGGAATATAGTAAAATGAAAAGAAACGTAAAATAATAGCTGTGTTTAATGATTTGACTAGACCATGCTCGAGTTTTCATTAACTTATTCGTTCTGTTCTATCTGCTAAAATTAGATTAAACTATTTTTTTTTTTCGAACTACTTCACGCGACTCCGAGTTGCTTGCTGTTGGTTCAATGAACATAGACCCAAGCGAAGTTGTGAAACCACTAGGCCTGAATTTTGAATCGTAGACATCGATTGATGAAAACCTGCTGTATCTGTGTGGTCTCTGCTGACTCACATCAACAAGTACAGATTTCACGTTGGAATTGAAAATTTGAACCGTCTGACGCAATCTGGTTACCAAGGTATTGTAAGTTTTCAGCTTCCTGCACTGTTTATTCAGCTACCGTAAAGTTGGAGGGGTTGTCTGTTTTGTCATCCAACGCCAACGCCTTGTCATCAACGTCAGGCTGGACCCACCAAAGAGGAGTAGGTATTCGGTCAGATCTTAATTTGCCAAACTTAAGCCGTTCAGATGCTCCATGGTGATGGCCTGCCAAAGCAACCCACGATCAATCACGTCAATTATGATGAGGAACAGTTGTAGTGATGGTAGTATACATCCTTGTCTAATGCCAGTGTGCACCCGGATGGGGTCGAACAAAGCTTCGTTATGCAGGACTCTGCTTGTAAAAGGCTCGTATCGCGCTTCGATGGTGTTGATTATTTCATTCAGAACTCCATTGCGTCTCAGGGTGCCCCACAGATTTCCGTGCTTCAAAGTATGATCGAAAGCTTTGTCGTAATCAATAAAATCTTGGATTTCGATGACCTGCTTCAGGTTAATACGGAGTGTGATAATGTGATCCGCACAAGATCTTCCGCACGGAATCCTGCTTGCTACCACCGGAGTGTCACGTCTATCGTTTTCTGTATTAAATTATGAATTATGAATTATGAAACAATCCAGATTAACATCTACGACAGATGCACTGCCGTGAATCGCAAGTCAGTCCCATATGTAAAAAGTAGGCATTGAGAAAATGGCCTCTGAAGCTTTCAAATTCAATTTCTATGCGAAACTCTAAAAAATCCAAAAAATCGCCATGAATGAAAACTTCTGTGATCATCATGAAACTCTCACATATTGTTTCAAATGTAAAAACGTAACATTGAAAAATATAAAACTGGCTAAAATAGTGTTAGGTTTTATATTGGAGGGTGCCCAAGTTCGTAATGGGACTGACTTGCGATTACATTTCATTATGGGACAATCTGACTTGGTGTTGTTTTTCAATTTTACTGAACAAATTATATATTTTTTTGCACGCAGCTGAAAGATCATCCGAAGAAAGCTCGAAAACGGTTATTAACTCATTTTTGCCCAAAATGCAGATGGGACTGACTTGCGATTCACGGCAGTGCAGCACACTGCCAAATCCCCCTTTCTTTCGGAACTTTCACGAAGACGCCCTATATCCAGTTGGCCGGAAAGGTAGTGTTTTACCAGATATTACAAAATAGTTAATGCAATATGCAATATTGAGTATATCTGCTGATATTTAATCGATCCCAGAAGCCTTGTTGGACTTCATGCTTTGGATACCTGATTCAATCTTCCCAGATTTTTCACATTTAGGAATCCCGTAAAGAATTGCTGGAATCTTGGAAATGTCCTATAGGAAACCGAATAAACCTCCGGCAGGAATTTAGCGAGGAATATCCGGACAAGTGCAGTGTTCTTTACATTGCTCACTAAATTTTAATCGGGAATTCTTTGAGATTTCTACAGGATTTTTTCCAGGATTTCAGCAATTCATCCGGGTTTCTTTGAGACGCCTCCAAGATTCCTGCATTCTAAACGGTTTCGTCTAGTTTTTCACAGGGATCTTACATGACTTCTTCCAGAAGTATAAATTTGGTCCCTCGCGAGATTTCTTCTAGAGTTCCTCCTGAGTTTTTTCCAAGCCATTTTCGTTGGATTTTTCAAGAAATTTCAAAAATATCAGAAACTTCAAAAATTTTAGAAGTTTCAGTAAATTTCAGAAAATTCATAAGTTTTAGAAAGATTTCTGCGAGTAATCGCGGACAGTAATAGCATGCTCCTGGGGTCTCCAGGGGAGCAGGCCGTTAGGCCGAAAGCCGTTAGGCCGAATGCCGTTAGGCCGAAGGTCATTAGGCCGAATGCCGTTAGGCCGAAATGGTCGTTAGGCCGAAAGAGTCGTTAGGCCAAATGGGTCATTAGGCCGAAAGGGTCGTTAGGCCGAAAGGGTCGTTAGGCCGAATAGGTTGTCATTGTATGTGTCTACTGATTTTATCGTTTTATATTGCACAAAACTAAATAAACATGAGAAAAGTCGACATCATTGGGGAACTTTTGGGGGAATCAATTTGGAAGGCGAAGTAGAAAAGATTTATAATACAGCATCTCGAAAAAGTTTATTTTTAGTCAGAAACAAAATGTTATGGTGTACGGGCACAACCAAAGCTATCGACAGGATAAGGATATTCAATACAGTAACATTGTCAACATAATTATACTTCTTGCAAATGAATGTATTACAAATCAAAAAGGCTATTATACCTAACCTAAAAGCATCAACATCATCGTGCTTATCATTCTACCATGAGCAGGATGCAAAAAGAAAACAGCGCAAAGGCAACCAGTTCAATACACTAAAAAAAAACATTTAGGCGCTATACAAAGTGTAAGGTCAGCTGCCAATCGGAATCGCTTACGTAGTGCCCTAGTGGACAATAAAGCTGTAAGCATAAGTGGTGAAGAATAAATATAACATTTCCGCTATTACATTTATCACCGGGGATTTGTCCTTCTTTTAAACATAGGCCGTTCTTTGTAGTTTTAATGTTCTACTCACTATGAGCATTACATCAATTAAATTTTTCATCGGAGATTTTTCCTTCTTCTGAAAATAGGCTGTTCTTTCTAGTTTAACTATTCTACTCATTATAAGTATTACAGCCATTAATTTTTGCATACGAGTTTTTCCTTCTTCTGTACATAGGCTTTTCTTCTAGCCTAACTATGAACGGAATTTTTTCCTTCTTTTGAAAATATGCTGTTCTTTTTTCATTATAAAGATTACAGTCATCAACTTTTTCATCAGAGTTCCTTCTTCTTCGGAACATAGGCTGTTTTACTCATATCCGTATTATAGCTATCAACCTTTTCATCTGAAATTTTACTCCTTCTAAACTCTTTCTCGGTAGTCTACTGCTGCTCTTTCTAGTTGAAATGTTTTACTCATTATGAAGATTTCAGCCCTCAACATAGTTTTTCCTTCTTCTGAATATAGGGTGTTTTTTTCGTAATGTTACTTTTATACTCATAAGCATAACGGCTAACAACTTTTTTATCGAAGGTTTTTCCTTCTTTTAAACATAGGCTGTTCTTTCTATGTTTTAGAAACGCGATTCAGTTGCACTTAATCTTGTTAATCATGTTTGTACTGGAACTCTGAATTTGTTCCCGGTGTAACTATAATTTAGACTTTAAAACGCGTTGCCTAAGTAAACCGTTTAACCTTACAACCCATTTGGCCTAGTGACCAGTTCTGCCTAACGACCCGACCCTAATGGCATATTCGGCCTAACGACCCTTTCGGCCTAACGGCATTCGGCCTAACGGCATTCGGCCTAACGGCTTTCGGCCTAACGGCTTTCGGCCTAACGGGGTAGAACCGTTTCACTTATGGCCAAGCGTTACGGTCCATACAAAAAAAATAAGAAGCATCATACAATGCGGAATGTAGATTCAAAGTCTATTCTCCATACAAATTTTAAAATTTTTGTATGGACAAAAGTCCACGAGGGGAGAGGGGGTCTTAGATGGCCAAATTTTGATCTACGTGGTTCATGAACAGCCCAAAGTGATTGCCAGACGATAGAAAACATCCTTGACTGCTGGACATGCCCGTCTTTATCCCCGTACAGGCAAAGCAGCGCTGATTCACGTACCTACTTATTAGCTGATGATAGAAATTTATTGTTGACTTTTCACAGGGAGAAAGAGCCACTGACGTAGGTGCCGGGGCTGGGATCGTACCCATGACCATCTGCTTATGAAGCAAACGTGTAACCACTTGCGTCGCGAGCCATAATCACATAATCACCACCGAAACCATCAAAACCTTATAAACCAGTGCTAAACCGTAACCACCGCACCGTTTCAGGATTGATCGTAAACCTTACGAAAGTCCTCTTCTCAAGCAATGCATCCCCTATTCTCTCCCATCATCCGACCTTGACTCACATAAAGCACAGACACGTCACTCTCGCTTTGACCCAGACGTGTCGTTTGATCATCGCAAAATCGATAGACTCATTTGATTAATGTCGGCCATCCATCTCAATCCAATCCCAGGCTCCACAAACGACGACACAGACACGGTAGTAGCAGCCAGCAGCGTAGCGTCAATCTATTTCCAGACCAGACCAGCCAACCAGCATCCAAGCATCTCGAGCCAGGCTTTTTCTACGCTATTAGCCAAAGAAGCAATTAGCTTTTTCCCACTTCATCCCGCATTCGGAGCTTTTTTTTTGCATGGCATCCTTGGCTTCTTGGCAACGGTCCTCGTACACTGCTGATGCTGGGTCAATATCGGCAAGAGAAATATAGACTGGCTATTCGCTCGCTACTCCTAGATGAACGGAAAACCGTTTCCAACATCAGACATCATACCGCACCCGCTCCTAAGGCTACTCATAAACAATGGACGAGCAAAAATCATTATGATTATAATTAATAATCTACACGAGCTGCCTTATCGTGCGAAACTAATTTCTCATCGCTTGCGATGAGAACAATGGTCCGCGGGAGAGGATGGATGACGGTGAAACAAGCAAAGCCTTCCGTCGCCTCGTCGGACAGCATCCTCAATTTCCACCCTGCTAATGAATAACGCAAAATTAGCGAGTGATGGAGTGGCTAGATTTTGAAACTAGATTCGGCTCGTTCGTTTTGTCCGGGAGCGACACGAAAAATTAGCAAGAGCAATTTTTAATCAACCCCCCCAACCGACGACTGTCTTGACTTTGGGCGAACTGGGACAATACTATTAGAGGGATACCCCCGATGTGGGATGGCAAAATGATTTTTGTAACCGATGAACAATACAGCAAATTGGAAAAAAAAATGCCTGGAATTGAGCTATTTATATTTACAAAATCAATTTATCATGAGTACATATTGATGACCGTGAAAACTCACAAAGTTTTGTAAGTTTTTAAATCAAATTAATCAAAGGAGGTTCTAAGAAATACCAAATGACCCAAATAAAATCTTTTAGGCTTTATGACGGCCCTCCCCGTTTATAAACCAAGTCGAGTATTTGGGTAAACCGCCCCATATCATACCATCCATAGAGCAAAAGGCAGGTGCTTTTTGTAATTCTTCAATCACTTAACCTAATTTCCAGCTCTATTGTCCACTAGGGCACTGCGTGAGCGATTGCAATTGGAAGCTGTACATACATTTTGTACAGCGCCCAAATGTATTCTATTCTAATTATACTATATCGAACTGGTTGCGTGGCATTTACTTTAACAATAACAATAATTCTGATTGCGTTCGTGCGTACCTCGTGCATTTGTGTGACCTTGTTAAAATTGATCACATGATGTTTTATTTTATACTGTTAGGCAATATATGTGTCTTATATTTGCACAGGCTGCAAAATATGTGTTCACTCACAGTGTTTTTTTTTATCTTTTTATTTCAGGTATGACGATTGCTGACACGGCTCCCCGATCTATGAAACATTAAAAGAAATAAAACAAACAAATCTTTACAGCGAACACCACCCTTAAGAAATTCTATATGCACCGTCGTAAAATTCTCAAAAAGGTTAGCACATAGTCAAATCGTACGTCACATCCTCGGTTTGCGGCTGCCACTCTCTATCCTCAACCGCACCCCATGCTCCCTAAGCACGTTCTACGAGGTCCACCCATTGTGTCTGCTGTGCTCCTCGCCTTCTTGTTCCAACCGGATCTGGGACAAACTGCAATCGTGCAAGGTTATTGTGTAGCACTCTTGGGACATGCGATGCCTCTTCCCTCCGGGTATGGTCACTTTCTGGATGCTGAGGACGCCGTAGAGTGCAGCAAGCCTGTAGTTAATCCTTCTCTACCATACACCGTTCTTTTTAGCCCGTCCATAAACAACGTAGATTCTTAGGGTGGTGGGTCGTGGTAAGGTGTTGAAGTCTACGAACGAGTGGGAGGTTTGAGAACACCAAAATGGATCTACGAAGTTTATGGACAGTGTCTTAACATGCGTAGCTCAAGAACTCCAACCATGTGTTTTGCTGGGCATACTTGGTATTGCAAGCGTTGCTTACATGGTACATTTGGTGCGCTAGTGAATCTTTTTTGACTTTACTTAAGGCACGACCTTCACTGATAATGCACCTTCGTATTTCACGACTCTCATTGTTGCCAGCCGTCAGTAAGGAACCAAAGTAGATTAATTCCATCACTACCTCAAAGATATCTCGTCTATCGTAACTAGACGAATCTGGTCGTGCTCGTCCTATTCGTCTACTAATTTTGGTTTTGGCGCATTTTATCACCAGCTCAACTTTCAGCGTTCACGTTTGAGGCGTGTGTACAACTCTGCCGCCGTTCCAAATGTTCTGACGGTAATGTCCATATCGTCCGCAAACCACGCAAACCGGATTTCATCAAAATCGTACCCCAGCTGTTAACTCATCGCATTACACCTTCCAGAGCAATGTTTAAAAGTAGGCATGGGAATCCGTTACCTATGTATCTGCAGTCTACGGCGACATCCGAATGAATTGGATAGCTCACCAAAATCTTCTCGCAGTTTAGCACACCATCCTTCGTTGCCTTGATAAGTCTGGTTTTCGTCTGGTGAGCTTCCTAGGAATGCAGTTTTTCGCCCATGATATTCCACAGCTTTAGTGGTCATATGTGGCCCTGATGACGATGAATAAGTGATCCGTTGGGACCTCGTATTACCGGCACTTCTGAAGAATTTACCGTACGGTGAAGATCTGGTCCATTCTCGACCGGTCATCGATGAATACGGCTTGACAACTTCCCATGAACTCATTCGTTTCAGGTGATATGTATATAGACGACAGAAGATTGTCTAGAATAGCACTTAGTAGGCGGCATTTAAAATTTTCCTGGGGTCTATATCAGGAGTTTTTGAAGCAATTTCTCAAAATAATTATCTTGAAACTAAAACACGGCTTTATTTAGAAATCCTTTTGGGATTTCATCAGGGTTTCTTTGGAAAAAAATCTCTCAAAGATTGCTACTTCATGTGATTTTTCAAACATTTCTGAAGGAATTCCTCCTGGTATGTTATCATAACTTCCTCCAATTCCTCCACGATTTTTTTTCTAGAAATTATTCTAATAATTTCTTCTAGGTTTCTCCTGGAATTCCTCTTAAGTTTTCTTCAAAAAAACGCCATTCCAGGAGGATTTTTTGTCACATAGAGATGATTTCAGAAAATACTCTAGGGGTTTCCTTTAGAAATTTTGAAATTTTCCAGAATTTTTGCCTTTCTCGTACACCAAGGTGTACCGAAAGGCAATATGTTTACTCCAAAAATGAAAATTTGATAGAGCCTCCGGAGGGGTCAAGTCTTATAAACCAACCGACTCAGCTCGACGAATTGAGGTGATGTCTGTGTGTGTGTATGTGTGTGTGTGTATGTGTGTATGTGTGTATGTGTACAAAAAAAACTCACATCACTTTTTGGCAGTAAACCTCAACCGATTTTAATGACCGACGATTCATTCGACGCGGAATCTGGTCCCATTGTTTCCTATTGAAAATGGTTCGGATCGGTCCAGCCGTTCCGGAGTTATGGCCATTTAGGTGTTCCGGACCGGTACCCCAGGAAGGGGCCAGATATGAAAATGTTACAAACCCATGCATGCGACTCATCAAACCGCGGCATTTTCGATAACCTGATGAACGGTAAGCAGCAAAATAGTTTCAGACTATATATGAACCGGTAATGTTCCGGAACCGGTTCCTGGTGCCCCTCCGGAAGTGGCCAAATATAAAAGTAAACTAAACACATACATGCGACACATCAAATAGCGGCTTTTTCGATAAACAGATAAACGGTAGGCAGCAAAATAGTTTCAGACCATATCTGAACCGGTAGTGATCCGGAACCGGTTCCGCGTGTCCCGCTGGAAGTGGCCAATTAAAAAAATGAACCAAACCCAGGCATGTGGCACATCTAAGAGCTGCTTTTTCGATAACCAGATGAACGGTAAGTGGGAAAATAGTTCCAGACTATATCTGAACCGGTTGTGTTCCGGAATCATGCCCAAGTGTCCCACCGGAAGTGGCCAATTAAAAAACTGAACCAAACCCAGGCATGCGGCACATCAAATAGCGAGTTTTTAGATAATCAGGTGAATGTTCAGCAGGAAAATAGTTTCAGACCATATCTGAACCGATTGTGTTCCAGAACCGGTTCCAGGGGTCCCGCCGGAAGTGGCACATTAAGAAAGTGAACCACACCCATTCATGTGACACATCAAATAGCGGCTTTTTTGATAACCAGATGAACGGTAAGCAGGAAAATAGTTTCGGATAATATCTGAAACGTTAGTGTTCCAGTACCGGTTCCAGGTGTCCCGCCGGAAGTGATCAATTAAATAACTAAACCAAACTCATGCATATGACACATCAAATAGCGGCTTTTTCGATAACCAGATGAACGGTAAAGAGCTGTTTGCAGTTCAGGAGGAATTTCTCACCCTATCTTAATGCATGGGAAATTCCTTGCCTGAATCACTCAAGAAATCGTTTTTCTTCGATTGCAGTACGCAGTTGAGAAGAAATGACAGTTCCAATGGCAGTCATTATAGAAAATTTCTGCCAGGAATCGGTCAAGAAATTTCTTGAGCGATTCCTTTCGAACATGAAATTGGGCTATTAGTAGGAAAATAGTTTCAGATCATATCTGAACCGCTTATACTGACGGAGTCGAAGTGGTGAATCCAGCTGAAGGCATCTAATGCAGACCGAAGAATAGCAGGTCGAAAAGCGTCACGCCAAACAAGCTGCTTCCGTTATTTGTCAACGATAATTGCCAATAAATCCAGATAATAAGATATCTGAACCGGTTGTTGCGGGAGGTGCTCGATACCACCGACTCTTTCAGCAGAAATTAGACAGGTATTTGTCATAATCAGCTACATAGCTGAAAACCCATACTTATTAAATTACAAGTACAAATATACAATAATTAACTTACAAATTCGTTGATAAAATTAGGGAGCACGATTTGCTCATTTACTGAAGGTACCTTCTCGCTAGCTACTAAATGTCTTTACTGAACTACTGCACAATAATGTCACTGATATGATTTAAAGGGGTGTTTATATTTTCAATAATGTTGGGTTCAAATTTAAGGCTACGCATCTTTGCGTAACACCGGTTGTGTTCCGGAACCGGCTCCAGGTGTCCCGGAGATAAACGGTCAGCAAGAAAATAGTCTCTGACCACACCTAAGATTATCGGCAATCCTGATTGCTTCGCTAAAATTATGAAAGTGAAAATTTAAATTTTATCGCATCAATCCCCTTTTGTGTTTAAAATTGCTGCGCCCAATTTTGATGCAACTGGTTGGTTAAATGGAATGGGTTTCATTCACGTGTTTGCCTTTTTTTCGACAAATTTTATAAGACTCTTATATTCAACGATAATAAAATATAGACTGAAATATGCAGAAAAAAAAATTATCGAATTGTCTTGATAACGATTGGCATCCAGTGCTAGTGAAGGCGGTCAAGCAGTCAACTCTGAGAGTATAATAAGGAAACTCTTGCTTTTCTGAATACGGTTGACACAAATTTCGATTTTCTCCTATGTTAACCCCTCCCCCTCTTGGAAAATTTTAGTCGGAATTCAACATTTTGAGGAAGGGCACAAAGAAATGAACCAAGAAATTTTTAAATTTTAAGGTGGAAAAGAGTCCTCCATAAAATTTCTCAACAAATCGCTTAACTAGATTTTGCTTAATTGATTGGGTATTTTTTCATCAAATACATTTATTATTTATCATCTCCCCATTGGCGAGTCAACGAGCACTGTGACAAAAGAAAGAGAAAGGGATTTGTTCTGTTCTAGAGTATCCTCAGGATTCAGGAACACGTTGGCTAACGTCGACGGAAAAATACTGATTACTTATTCGACGAGAAAGGCACTATCACCACTAGGTGGATTAATCTGTTTTTTTTTTTTAGAAAATATTGTTGGAAATTCTCTTTTGGGCATGACTTTATCTATTTAGGGATTCTCTCAGACATTTATTCGGAAATTTCTGAAGAAAATTCGCAATATATTCTTCTGGAAGCTTTTTTGATTTTTTTTTATTTTGAGAAGTTATAATAAATATTCCTCCAGAGATTGCTAAGGATATATTCAGACCTAAGCTTCCTTAAAGGAATTGTTCGGTGTTGCTTCTGGATTTTTTTTAAAGATTCTCTATTTCTTGGCATTTTAAATGAATTTTACAAAAACTCTACTATTACTACCTTCGGAAGGTTTTTCAGTTTTTTCACGTTCCTTAAAATATAATTTTTCAGAAATTATGCTTCTAAATAATTACTGTAGTTTTTTTTTGGTTCTGCACGATTTACTTCAGAAATTTCTCCTGGATTCTATCAGAAACTCGTTGTAGGGTTGCTTCAAGAGTTCTAGCAGTATATTTGATTGCAATTTCTGCTGACATTTTTCAAGAGATCCTTTCAGAAATTCCTTTTTAGATTTCTCCAGGAATCTTCGTCTAAATTTCTCAAGTTTTTTTCCTGGAATTACTACCAGTTTCCTCAGGCATTTTACAATGTATTCATCTAGGTCTCCAGCTGTAACATCAGATATTGTTTATGAACAGGAATCCCCCAAGAAAAATTTCAAGAATTTATTCTAGAAATCATGTACATATCATCAGAAGTATTCAGGGGATTCCTTCAAACAAACCTGTAGAGATTTGTTCAGAAATCCCTTCAGGGATTATTTTAATAATTAATAATATAAAATCCGTTAGTTCTGGAAGAACTATTTAAGAAATCCCTGGAGAAATATCTCAAACAATTCCTGCAGGGATGCAGCACTGCAGGACTTAAGGGTAACTAACTAAGGACCTGGAGATTTTTTGTTGGAATTTTTTGAATAAAATCTGAAGGAGGAAGGAGGCTTGAGGAGTTTCAAACGAGAACTTTGGTAGAATTAAGACCGAATTCCCGGGGTAATTTCTGGAAGAATCTCTGAAAAGAAACTTTAGAAGAAACTCCTTCAGCAGTTTGCGGAAAGATTTTCTGATTTCTTGGAGGAATTTCTGAAGGAATTCTGATCTTTTGACTTTCTGAAGGAATCACTGAAAGCATTTTTGAAGGATTCCGTGGATAATTTCCAGAAATAATTCTAGTATGGATTTCTAAAAAAACTATGGAGGATTTTCTGAGGAAACCCATGGAAGCTTTTCTAAAGGAGGAAAATCTAGATGAATTTCTGAAGCAATGCATTTAAGATATTATTGAAGAAGTTCCAAAAAAAATCCATTGAAGACATTCTGACAGAAATTCTTGGAAGTTCTTCTAAAGTAGCCATGGAATAATATCGGTAAAAACTAAGGAAAGTGTTGTAAAAGTTCTTAAAATAATTTCTGGGGTAATTTCTTGAAACCTTTGGAGCAAACGATGCATTTTCTAAAGGAATCCCTGGAGGAATTTTTGTAAAAAAAATCTGAGAGAAATCTCCAAATGGCTCTTGGAAGGATTTCTTAAAAATTTCCTGGAAGTTTTACTGAAGAAAGCGCTGGGAGAATTTCTAAGGATATACCTAGATTCTTTACAGGAATCCATGAAAAAAGGTCTGAAGATATCTATATTAGCGTGGGACACAAGAAGGCATTTTACTCCCTGTACACTTTTTGAATTCCATTTTGGCCCCATATCAACTGTGCAAAATTTTAGCATGATTGAAGAAATTATATTTTAGCGCCAGCCATTTTAAGTTTTCATACGATTTACTATGGGGAAAATCACTTTTTCAAAGAAAAATCGCAACTCTCAAATAATGGCATTCTTGAAAAAAATATGGAATGCACTTTTTTGGAATGGACGAATCCCTGAAAAATATTTAAAAAGAAATAACTGGAGGAATTTGAGAAATAGTTCCTAGGTTGCATTACCTAGAGAAACTCCGGGAGAAAATACTGGGAGAATTCTGAAAAAATCTTCCCTGGGTGAATCCCTGAAGGATTTTCCCTGGAAAAATGTCAGAAAGCGTATCCAGCATGTAAGTTCTTATTTGTTCAAAGTAAATCACAGTGATTTCTCCGCTACCAAAATCTGTGCTGCCGTTACTCTGCTGAGTCATCGGAAGGAGATCCCTGGTGAAATTCCGGAAGGAATGCTAGAAAAAGACCTTAAACAATCGTTGCAGGAATTCCTGCAAGAATGCCTGGAGGATTGCAGGGCTTCCTGGAGGAGTTCCAGGGGAAATTCCTGGAAGAATCCCTGGAGGAATTACTGAATGTATACCTGGAGGAATTTCTGGATAAATTCCTGGATCAATCCCTGCAAGAATTCTTAGAGGTATCCCTTAGACCGGCCCACAGTTGTATGAAGCAAAAAAAAAGTTTTCAAAATTTTCGGGGCACCCTCTAGAATCGTGCCTTTGGATGAAAAGAACAATCTGTGAAAGATTCAGCTCAATCGGTTGAAAACTGAGCTGGCGCAAATGAGTTGAAGGTTTGTATGGGATGTTCAGTCCAATTATATGGGAAATTGGATGACCTCCAGTCTCTCATACAGCACGCCGGTTTGGCGAGTTTGATTTTACTCAGAATTGAAAGAATAACAGTTGATACCCTAATGAACAACTTTGTAGAAGACCATATCATGATAAAACTTAATTTAGTTGCGGTTTTAGCCAAAGAAACCAGGATGAGGACATCTTCCCCCGTTTGCTCTCGGTTGTTATATGCAGCACGTGTTGGTCTGCCGTAGCTTGCGCGCTACATCATAGGCATGGAATTTTTCGACATTTTTGTTTTTGGGCCGGTCTAGATCCCTGGATGAATTCCTGGAGGAATCCCTGGAGAAATCTCTTGAGAAATTCCTGGAGGAGTTTATAAAAGATTTTTTTGAGGAATTCCTTGAATCCCTGGAGGAATTCATGGAGCAATTTCTGGAGGATTATCCTAGAGGTATCCCTGAAGGAATTCCTGGAAGGAACTGAAGGAACTTCTGGGCGAATTCCTGGCGGAATCCCTGGGGGAATTCCTGAAGAGCACTTTGGAGGATATTCTGGAGGAATCATTGCTAGAATTCTTGAAGGCATTTCTGAAGAAATACCTAAAGGAATTCCTGGAGAAATTCCTGGAGCTATTCTTGGAGGAATTCCTGGAGGAATCCTTGGAGAAATTTCTAGATTAATTCCTAAAAAAATCTCTTAATGAATTCCTGGAGGAATGCCTAGAGAAATGTTGAGAGGAATTCTTCAAGAAATTCCCGGAGAAATGTCTAGAGGTATTTCTGAAGGAATCCCTGAATGAATTTCTGGAGAAATTCCTGAAGGGATCCCTGCACAAATTCTTGAAGCAGTTCCTGAAGCAATCTCTGGAGGAATTTCTGGAGGAACTTTATGATTAATTCCTGATCGAATCCCTGGATGAAGCCCTGAAGGAACCCTTGGGGAAATTTCTGAAGGAATTTCTTGAGAAATTCCTGGAGTCATTTGAAGAGAAATTTCTGAAGTAATCCCTGGAGGAATCCCTGAAACAGTTCCTGGAGGAATCTCTGGAGGAAATCCTGGAGGAATGCCTAAAGGTTTCTCTGGACATATTTCCAGCGAAATTTTTGAAGGAATTCCCGAATACATATTTGGTGGGATTCCTGGAGAAATTCCTAGAGGCATAGTTGGAGGAATTTCTAGGGGAATTTCTGAAGGAATATTTGAAGGAGTCTCTAATTGAATTTGTGGATGAATTCCTGGATAAATTCCTGTAGAAAGCCATAGAGAAATTTGTGGAGAAATATTTGGAGGAATCTTTAGAAGTATCTCTGGAGGAATCCCTGGAGGAATTTCTAGATTAATTCTTCGAGATTCTCTGGAGGAATTCCTGGAGGAATACCTGAAGTAAAACCTGGAGTAATACCTGAATGAATGCATGCAGTGTTTCCTGGAGGAATTTCTGGAGGAATGCCTGGAGGAATTTCTAGAGGAATTCCTGGAGTAATTTTCTTAATAATCTCTAAAGGAGTCTCTGGATGAACCCTGTGTAAAACTCCTGTTCCTAGAGGAATCCCATGAGGAAAAATTCCTGGAGGAAGCCGTGAAAAATTTCTGGAGGAAATCCTGGAATAATTTCTAAAGAAATCCCTGTAGCAATTGCTAGAGAATTCTTGTGTAAATCCTGTAGGAATTCCAGGAAAAGTTCGTGGAGGAACTGCTGGAGGAATCCCTGTAGCGATTCCTGAAGAAACCCTAGCAGAAGCTCTGGAAGCAATCTCAAGTTAAGTTCCTAATAGAATCCTTAAACAATTTCTGAAGGAAGTTCTGGATTGATTCCTGGAGGAATTCCTGAAGAATTCTATGAGGAATCCCAGGAGAGTTTTCTCAACGAACTTTTGGAAGGATATCTGTAGGAATATCTGGAAAATCTTGAAAGAATACATATCTGTAGTAATTTCTGAACGAATTATTGAAGGAATCCTTTGATGAACTCTCAAAGGATTTTGTCGTATAATAAGTTTAAGGAATTCCTGGATTAGTTTTTGCATAATCTCTGGTAAAATTTTCTGAAAGAAAGCATGAAAGAAATTTCTGCAGAAGTTACTCGAATTATTCCAGATGAAATTATTGTAGTCATCTCTATCGGAATTTTTGAAGGAATATATGGGGAAATCCATGAAGAAAGTTCTGAAGGAATACCTACATAAATACCTAAAAGGATCTTTAGATAAATTCCTTTGGGAGTCCTATGTGACAATCCAGAAAGAATCACAGAAAAAAAGCATTAAAAATCACTGGAGGAAGCTCTAAACATATCCCAGGTGAAATCTCTAGGTAAATTCTTGAAGGAATGTGAGGAACCACTGAAAGAAGCTGTTGGGAAATTCCTGAAGGAAGCCGAGGTTCTGGGATAGAATCCCACCTCCGACAAATTCACAAAATGTGAGTTCTTCCTTCGGATGTTAAGCGTGGGTTAACCGAGATGAACTAACCCCGGCTTTAAAATCTCGTAAATACAGATAAAAAAGAAACAATTTATACTATGTATTTTATGATCACGCCGAATAGGCTGGTTCCCCCTGTTGGTGCCAACCGTTTGGCGAGCAAACTTCTTCCAATGAACTGATTACTGGGCCGAATAGTGAATCCCTTGAAAAGGGATCCCTCGCTCTAAGCGAGTGTGAAATATTAAAAGCTTCATGAACTCATTAGAAGCGGTGGTGGTGTCCTATCACCGAGATCTCTCGTTTTGTCCTTGCTTGCCACCGTTGTTGCTGTTGTTGTCGTCCCTGGGTTATTTCTTCTTCTTTTTTCAGACGGTCAACAACAGTAGCAGTGCGACAGCGCTCGTTGATAGGTACTAGCTAGGTGTGTACTTAGAAGAGCATAATCAATTACTGCTGGAGACTGGGGAGGATTACGCCGGTTGTGACCCTTTTTTTGTGTCTGAAAGTGGCTTTTGTTGTCCCAGGTTGCGTGCTTTGTTGAAGGATGTTTCCGAGAGCTGTTGCCTTGCAGATGAATGTTAATTAAATTTTTGATCCCTTTTGGGTGCGGATTATTTGGTGACGGTATGAATTTGAACGCAAGTGGATTGCGGCTTGAAAGTGACGGAATGCAGAATGAGGGAATACATTTTCAGTGTTTAACGAGTTTGAGTCGTTCTAGTTGTTCTAGAAAAGTTTACGTTAATCAGGAAAAGGCTGTTTTACGATGGAATGTAAAATGAGCTAAATTGATTACATAAAAACGTCAAGTTAATGACTAATCAATTTACCATGGGTCTCCTCTCCAGTTATTCTAATGAGCTAGAAGTGAAAGACGGTAGAGTGCACGCTCGGCCAGCAGCGCATTTTTCACTAACGATAGCGTTTTCCTTATCTATTTCTAGCATCTTTTATAAGTATGTAGTTTTTCGGCGTTCGCAGATCATTTTTCATAATCGCTTTTTACTTGGAAAACTGTCAGCGTGGTTCTCTGTACCATCTTTCACCAATATATAGCTATAGAGAAGGTACTCCAATTGATTATGAGCTACCGCCCACTGCCGCTATGCTGGTAGATTGTAGGAAGCCCTAATTAACAGTAAACCGGCGGCATGATAGAAGATAGACGATAGAAGACAGAAGACAGAAGATAGAAGATAGAGGATTCATCAACACTATATTTTCTTGCCGACGGGAGATTTTTTCCGAACATTTTGTCCAGTTGCTTTTCATCGTGCACCCTACAGATACAATTTTGTGTGCGAAGCTTTGCTAACACTGTACAGATAAAAATGAAAACGCCTTTGGAAGCGGAATTAAACGAAAATCCTTAAATAACGTTCAAAAACTATGCGCGAGTTCGCGATATTAAAAGCCATAATTCTTCCCCCGTTTTCGCGTGGTTTTCCAGCTCGATCATATCTCTCTGCTTACAGGAACCCTCATCCTACGGTGGTGGCGCAATGAAAACCGAGCAAAAAAGGCAAAAAGTATAAAAACCGCGACCGATAAGATTTCCCTGAGCCGATAATTTACGACCATATCGCATCTCCGCCGCTCCACCCGCGCCCCAAAAAATCTGCGATGTAGAACACCGGCCATCTCGCAGAGCGGTCCACCGAAAATGGTTCCGTTTAAGTTGTGGGTCCTATCGTTGATCCGGTGGAGAAGAAAAATTATTACTGAAAAAAGGAATGAGGCTGGCGGTGTATGAACAAATTGAACGGCAGGCGTAAAAATTGTATAAAAAGTAGCGAAATACACTAAAACTTATGCAGAATCAAATATTCCCAACGAATTGACAACGTCTCGCATAATCTGTCAAATTGATTTTTGTTTTTCAAATCCACTATCAATTGACAAGAAATTGTCACCATGTCTTCTAAAGTACTCTCATACTAACAGTCAGTCAAGTAGAAATACCCGTTTAACCTCAAATAAAACAAAAATAAAAAACGAAAACCAGCGAAATAATACCGTATTCTCGTCTCGACTCTTGTGTGGCAGCTTCAAACTAATCGAATCACGTACTGAACATTAAATTTAAACCAAACGGCAAACGAACGATATTGTTAGTTGTATTGCTAGTTGAAAATGTCTCAGCTGGTTGAATCAGCCAAAACCACCACCATCGCCCTCGAAATCGGTTGTTGCGTCGCGTCGTCGACGCGATTGTCGTTATGGATAAGCAGTACGTTACGTAGTTGGCGATCAAGTGAGATGGAGAAATAGTACTCTTTTGAGAAGCGGGTTATGGTGCATAAATCTTAATAAAGTATGAAGTGCATGTTAAGCTGAATCACTAGTTTGTTCAGATCAGGAAACAATTGTTTCCGGAAGTGCAAATTGGATGTTCAAAATGATTTACAGCAATGTTTAAGAAAGTAGTTAAGATAATATAATTGAATGGAAGAACAAATCCTAGAATAGCTGTTGGTCATATTTTAGCTTAATGGTTCAGCGAACGTCTTAAACAGCCAGGAGAACTCTGGGTGAAGTAGAATCTTTCTAGATTAAGTTGATAGATAAACACATAAAGTACATTACCAATCATGTCGCTTTGTTCGCGTGCTAAACTTTCAAGCTTTAACAATGTTTTAGTTTTCGTCTTTCGGAAACATCTGTTTGTCGTTTATGTTTACAATATCTTAAATTTCCTAGCTTCCTTTCCGCGTTGCCAACTTGTTTCTACCATTTCTGGTAACACATCTCTACTGCACAAAACGAAGATCCACTTGGCGACAGCCAGCACGGGTCCGAGGAAAAACAAACTACCTCAATTCGGAAGCACGAACGAACCCACACTTTCCATGCTCGTTCACTCGGAATAAATCATCGCTCCAACTCCACACATAAGGAGAGCCAAGCGGCTACTGCTATCCCGGTTAGTGGCACCACCCCCAATTTCCTGCACATCGTTGCAACCACTTCCGCTCGCTAGTGCTGCTGTTGCTTTTTCTTTTGCATTCTCCTGTCGTGATGTGAGTTGCTTCCACCACCAAATGATGAAAAAAATCTCTGGATTCATTTGTTTTAGGGTTTATCCCTCTATTTCCTCTAGTACGTCACAATTTTAAGCTTAGGAGTGTATCGGAAATTAACTGTATATGTTCACAACTGTCTTTAGAATAATCTATTTGAAACAAACATAGAATGACATATGTTTTTAAAAATTTTGATTCCTTCTAAAAAATTGCAAAAATTGTGGGATTTTTTTTTTTTGTGCGCAAACATATTTTTTTTTTCAGAATACTCATGATACAAAAAAATTTTTTTTAAATAAAAAAATCGTTTTTATGTAAACGCAATTCTTAAAAAAAAGAGAAAAGGCCAGTTTTTTTGAGAAACTCTTATATATGCGTCTCCAAAGAACGACTACGCAAATAAAAAATACAGCAGATTGAAAATACCATTTTCTTTCAATTGGGCATGTATTTAAACTTGTTGAAGAGGTAGTTTTTCAATAAACGGAATTTCATAACTTCTGAAAATATTTAAAAGAGATTATTGAAGTTCAACCAAAAAGTAGGTGTTTTTGGCCATTTTCTAAATGTTGGGGTTTTTTCTATCTAAAAGGAGAATTTTAAAAGTCGGTATTGAGTGATATGTTATATGTACATAACTGCTAGTTATAATTATTATTTTCCAGATTTTTCTAAAAAAAAATGCATTTTGTACGGATTGTTATTTTGTGTGCTGTACTCATTGAACCATATTTTCAATAATACTCAACATTTTCCAAATTTCGTCTGGCTATTCTAAACTTAACTATATTGTAAAGTTTTGATAGAAGAACCGGAATACAAAGACAAACCATGCTTCGAGATAGAGCATATTTTACCTTTTTCAGTTAATTTCCGATGCACTCTTTATACCTCATTTTTAGGGTAAAATATGGCATTTTGGGGTTTTTGACAGCAAGCCGTTAGGCATGAAAATTATTTTTAAGCAATCGAAGATTTAGTTTGTCGATTAACTTCTAAATAAACAATTTATGCAAAGTGTTTCAATTTACCTGATCGAATTTGATAGTTTTGAGCGTTTTCTGTTGCTTCACGATCTCTTCAAGATGTCTTTCAAAGATTCATTCTGAAATTTTCAAGGAATTAGGAATTCAGTTTCCAGGAATTGTAGCTTACCATGAAAATCCCCAGTTTCTTGTAGCTTACCATGAAAATCCTTTCAGGAAATCTTCAGGGACTACTTTAGAAAATTCATAAATACCCTTTGTTTTTTTTTTAAGATTCAGATTAAATGTTGATATGGATTTCTTTTCAAATTGCATAATAAATTTCTTCGGGAAACCTCCAGAAATTCTTTTCAGAAAGTCTTTCATATTTCTTTTTTAATTATTCTGAAACATCCTGCCTAGTTCAGAAATTTCTCTACATTTTGATTAAGAATTTCCTATAGAGGATCCTCCAAGAATTCCATCAAGAATTGCTCAAGAAAAGCTCTCATGGGTTTCCTCAGAAATTCCGCCATAAATTCTTCCGGAAAGTTATACGGAATCCTTCAAAAATGCTTTCAGCAATATTTCTTAAGAAAAACAAAAGCTTAGAATTCTTCCAAAAATACCTTCAAGAAATTCTTTGAAAAATCTTCCACGCCCCTTCAGAAATTATTCCCCCAAAAAATATTCCAGGGATTTTTAAGAGATTTTTCTGGAGATTCACCCATGAATTTTTCCAAGGATTCCTAATAAAAATCTTCTATGGATTCCTTCCGAAATTCCTCCAGGAAGTCGGTCTGAAAATTTCCGAAGGTTTTTTTCAGTGTTTTTTTTAGAATATTTTCCAGCAAATTTTCAAAAAAAAAAAAATCCAGTGCTTTTTTATCAGATACATATTTACTTGATAATGTCTTAAAAAAAATCTTCAAGAATCCTTTCAAGTAAATTTCCATTTTTTTTTAAACTCTACCAGGGATTTTTTTTATCAGTAGGTCGGCTCTAGAGGCACGTTCTCCTCCATTCGGGAAATTTGTGCCATCGCCATGAACACGAGCCTATTCATCATTTACCTGACGGAGAAGGGAAGGAAAAAGGATAGGACATGGGAAAGGACAGGTAAGGGAATAGGATCGTCATACTCGCAAAAGCGTACCACAATGGGCTCACATAGCGTCCTGAAAAGGACACTGTAATAACGCATAAGCGTACCACAATGGGTTCAAACAGCGCCCTGAGAAGGGCACAGTAATAACGCATAAAGCTTAAAGAGAGCCTATAGCTCTTTACCACAGCGGGTCAAGAACAACAGAACGTCCTGAAGATTCAGGTTTCTGAAGTCAGTTTCACTTAATAAGTGTTTCCCGAGTATTCGGAAACGCAATTGCGCAAAAACTGGACAGTTACATATTAAATGATACGAAGTTCCATAATCGGATTCATAGCTATCACAGGCAAATGAATTAGCTTGCTGAATATTCGCCATGTGATAACTGAGTCGGCAGTGGCCAGTCAATGCTTTGACCAGCATGCTGCAATTCTGCTTTGACAGATTTGTTAGATACTTTGCCACCCCTAGAGATGGCTCAGTACAATACAATTTTGTTTGACGACATGACTCCAAACTATTCCAGTATTGTTTGTGCTGAGTGGCAGCCCAGGTGTCAATCTGAAGCTTTACCCAACACTTGGATACCGGAATAGCTGGCTCAGGGCCAATGAAGTCATGTGATGCTCCAGTGCGAGCTAACTCATCAGCCAATTCATTTCCAGCGATGGAAGAATGGCCAGGTACCCATACAAGGTGAACAGCGTTTGCTGAATTCAGTTCCTCGATTTGAGTTCGACAAGCGATAACTATCTTCGACCTGGAGTTGGCCGAAGCAAGTGCTTTAATAGCAGCCTGGCTATCTGAACAGAAGTATATTACTTTGCCCATTACGTGCTGCTGAAGTGCTGATTGCACTCCGCACATAAGAGCAAAGATTTCGGCCTGAAAAACGGTGCAGTGTCTACCAAGTGAATAAGACTGATACAGCCTTAGCTCACGAGAGTAAACACCAGCACCTGCTCGACCTTCGAGAAGGGAGCCATCAGTGTAACATACGATGCCGTCTGAAATACTTCTCTCCAGATAACCAGATGTCCACTCTTCCCGGGAAGGGAATTTCGTGGAAAATGTCCTATATGGAAAATTACAAGCAATTGTAAGATCACTTGGAGCAAGGACAACTTTGTCCCAATTCACCAAAAGTGGAAACAACGAGGTGTGTGTTGAACTGCGGTTCACAGGAGTTTCCTCTAGTAAACCGAGTACCCATAGACGGTAAGTGCAAGAAAGTGCTTCTTGTTTGAGATGAATGTGTAGTGGGGCAACGTCAAAGAGAACTTCGAGCGCTGCCGTAGGCGTTGAAGAGAACGCTCCAGACATCGCCATTAGGCACATCCTTTGGAGATGGCCTAATTTTGATTGGACCGTTCTCACTTCGCCCTTTTGCCACCACACAAGACATCCATAAGCCAATATTGGACGAACAACAGTTGTGTAAATCCATTTGATATACTTGGGTTTAAGACCCCAAGTTGTACCAAAGGTTCGCCGGCATTGCCCGAAGGCCATACAAGCTTTCTTGATTCTGAACTCAATGTGAGGTGTCCAGGAAAGCTTGGAATCAAGAATGACTCCAACGTACTTTACCTGTTCAGTCACATTGATTTCAGAATCAAAGAGACGTAAAGATCGAACACCATTACGGTTTCGCTTTTCCGTGAAAAGAACAATAGATGTTTTACTCGGATTTACCGAAAGGCCATATTGGCGACACCAACCCTCAACTACCTGAAGAGCGTTTTGCATCAGGTCGAAAAGGGTGCTGATGCACATACCGACTAACAATGTTAGGTAGTCGTCGGCAAAACCATAAGTAGGAAAACCGCTATTATTGAGTTGCCTCAATAGCGTATCTGCTACGAGATTCCACAAAAGAGGTGATAAGACTCCCCCTTGGGGGCATCCACAAACACTCAATTTCCTAATCGCCGCTTGACGCAATGTCGAGAAGAGATGTCGGTTTTTGAGCATTTGGTGAATCCAATTGGAAATCATTGGAGATATACCGTGACCCCGTGCGGCTTCCAAAATGGCATCGAAAGGCACGTTGTCAAAGGCACCCTCGATATCTAAGAAAACACCCAAGCAGGATTGCTTTTGAGCGAATGCCTTCTCGATATCGTAAACAACTTTGTGTAAAAGAGTCACAGTGGACTTACCAGATTGGTAGGCATGTTGGTTCACATGAAGAGGCACGTTGGCCAGATGAACATCACGGATGTGATGATCCACAATGCGTTCTAAGCATTTCAGAAGAAAAGAGGTCAAACTGATAGGTCTGAAGCTCTTTGCTTCTTCATACGACGCGCGACCCACTTTCGGAATAAACTTCACAGTAATATCCCGCCATGATTTGGGAATATACCCTGTAGCAAAACTGCAAACAAGTAGTTGTTTCAAAGTATGTTTGAAATGATCAAATCCCTTCTGAAGCAAAATAGGATAAATCCCATCTGCCCCAGGAGATTTGAAAGGAGCAAAGCTTTTAAGTGCCCATTCAATCGATTCTAAAGTTATGATACTCCGAGCCGAAGCTAAAGAATCATAACTACAAGAAAAGACATCAGGTTCATCCGAAGATGTAATATCCACACATCCGGGGAAGTGTGTGCTGAATAAACATTCCAAAACTTCCTCATCAGAGGAAGTGAAATCACCATTTGGCAAACGAAGTTCGTTCACTTGAAAATCCTTAGATTTTGCAAGGATTTTGTTCAATCGACTGGCTTCACTCAGACTGGAAACATTTGTACAAAGGTTTTTCCAGCCGGATCGTTCAGCAGACCGAAGAGCTTTCTGGTAGGCCTTGCGAGCCGACCTGAAAGCCTCCGATCCAGCCGAACGTCGTCTGTTCCAACTCTTTCTACATTGTTTCCTGAGCTTCGCCAGATCGGAGTTCCACCAAGGGGTTCCTCTTGTGGTCTTCACAGACCGCAGAGGGCAGGCTTCTTCAAAAGCTTCCATGATGAAGGCCGTTGTAGTATCAACGGCATCATCTAAATCACTTGGAGTGTCAATTGATGGTGAGTATCCATGAAATTTGGCTGCAACCAAATCGGTAAAGAGATCCCAGTTGGTTGACCGGGGATTCCTGAAACGCAAAGTTTGCGAAGAAACATTCACATGTTCAAACAAGATGTAGCGATGGTCAGATAAAGATTCTTCATCTGACACATGCCAATTGGTCAGCTCATGACTAATTCTGCTAGAGCAAAGCGTTATGTCTAACACTTCCTCTCTACCAGATACCATGAAGGTTGGGCGGTTGCCTATGTTAAGTAATCCAAGATCTGTACTACTTAAGTAGTCCATCAAACTGGAGCCTCTCAAATTGATGTCTGAGCTGCCCCAGATTATATGGTGAGCATTAGCATCACTACCAACAATTAGCGGAAGGCCTTTTGAAGTGCAGTATGCAATGACTTGCTTGAAAGCATCCGTAGGGGATGGTTCATCATGTGGTAAATAAACCGAACAATAAACGTATTTCCTGTTGAGGTTTTCAACAGATACATCGATTGTGACAGCACATACATCTCTGGTAGTTAGTTCAGAGATGAGTGTAGCAACGATTGCGTTGTTGACAAGCACACATGCTCGAAGCATGACACGTGAGTTTGCCATTTCATTTTTACTGAAAGTAGCAAACACCGGATTCACAAGGTTTCCTAGATAGAAATTCCCCTTACGAAAGTAAGGTTCTTGGACTAACGCCACTTGGGCTGTACCATTTTGCATAAGTCTACAAAGATTGATCGTTGCTGTTCTTTTGTGCTGAAGATTGATCTGAGCTATCCTAACCGTAGCCACTACCCAAACTAGGCAAGATTAAACTCTTAACAATCACAGCACAAAAAAGAACAGCAACAATAAAGCCAGATCGGTATCGATTTGAGTGCGCCAAAGGCGAGGATGCACAGATTACACTGTGTAAAACGCATAATGCGAAACCATATAGGTAAAAATTTAAACTAATTAATAACATCTTCATAATCCCGCCCTTATTCAGCCTCAAGTATGAGATTGAAGAAGGGCAGCTGATTGTCTCGGAGAAACACAAGGTCCACCGCGCTATTGCTCCGGTTAGCACAGTAAGGGCAAATACTGTGGAGGGTGCCCTGGTACTCCACAGGCTCCGTTTGCGATTAGGTTTTTATAAGACCCCCCTAACCATTCATTCCTAGGCACGGTAAGCGTAAAGCCGCATAACACCATGAATTAGGGGTCACCTGATTAGTGGATTCCTACCACTGGAACAGGCGGTCCGTAGTGCTATTCTTAGCCAGTTGAACTAACCGCTACCGACACTACACAGCTATCTAGGCTGATCGGGAAAAGAAGTTAATATTAATGATCAACTTCATACGGGCCCGAAAAGCCGGTAAAGCTCTCATGGGTTTCCTCAGAAATTCCGCCATAAATTCTTCCGGAAAGTTATACGGAATCCTTCAAAAATGCTTTCAGCAATATTTCTTAAGAAAAACAAAAGCTTAGAATTCTTCCAAAAATACCTTCAAGAAATTCTTTGAAAAATCTTCCACGCCCCTTCAGAAATTATTCCCCCAAAAAATATTCCAGGGATTTTTAAGAGATTTTTCTGGAGATTCACCCATGAATTTTTCCAAGGATTCCTAATAAAAATCTTCTATGGATTCCTTCCGAAATTCCTCCAGGAAGTCGGTCTGAAAATTTCCGAAGGTTTTTTTCAGTGTTTTTTTTAGAATATTTTCCAGCAAATTTTCAAAAAAAAAAATCCAGTGCTTTTTTATCAGATACATATTTACTTGATAATGTCTTAAAAAAAAATCTTCAAGAATCCTTTCAAGTAAATTTCCATTTTTTTTTAACTCTACCAGGGATTACTTTAAAAATTATTTTTGGGATTCGTTTAGAAGATTATTCGAAAATTTGTACAGGGATTCCTTCAGATATTCCTTTAGAGATTCTTTCATAAATTCATACAGTGATTTCTTCGAGATTTTTTACAACTTTCTATCAAAGAAGATCTTAAGAAAATCCTCTTAAGATTCTTTCAAGAATTTTCCTGAGAATCCTTAAATCAAACTATACAGATTTATGCAAGAGTACTTCCTAAGATTCCACGCGGGTCTTCCAAAGGTTTCTTTAAAAATTCTTCAGGGATGTTTTCGGAAATTTTCGCTCGGATTCCTAATGAAATTTCTCCGGATATTCCTCTAAAAATATCTCCAGAGAGTTCCAGGGATTTCCTCAAGAACTTTAGAATGGTATTGCTTCAAAAGTTTTGAATGAGTTTTTTTTTTTCGTAAACCCTTCTAAAGATTTCTTTTAAATTTGTAAAGAGATTCCTTTGGAAATTCTTCCCAGAGTATTTCCAAAAAATTCTTGAGAAATGCCTTGCTGGATTCTGTGGTTTCGTCAGAGATATATCCTGGGATTTCTTCAGAGACTCCTGCTAGAATTGTTTAAGATATTCCTCCAGGATTTTGCTAAAAAATTCTCAAAAAATTCGAAAAATTGCATAAAAATATTTGGAAATCTTTGAAAGAACCTCTAAAAGAATTTCTAAGGAAATCTCTAGAGGATCGCTTGGAAGAATACCTTAACAACTGCTTCTAGTGATACCTTTGAAGATTCTCAGAAGAAATTCTTTCACTTTTTCTGCGTAGTTTGTGGACAAAGCTCTTGAACGAATTTCTGAAGTTTTATCTCTGGAGAAATCCTGCCTGTGAGAAAACATGAAAAAACTTCTTTCTCCTTAATTCCCAGGAAAAACTAGTTCCAAGGAAAATTGCTGGACAAATTTCTGGAGGGCTTCATGGAGAAATCTTTAATGGTGTTCTAAGAAAAAGACGTGGACACCGTCTTCTGCCAGAGGCTGTCTAGACTGAATGAAACTTTACACTAGACAAGGGACACACGAAGCATGCACCAGTGGATCCGGAGAAGATGCTATTCTCATGAAAAGATTTATCGCCCGGATCGGGAATCGAACCCTCACCCCAAAGCATGGTGCGATTAAAAGCTTGGTGACCCTAACCGGCACGGTATAGGCTGGGTATGCTGCGCAATTCAGATCCCATTGTGATCCACTAGCCTCTGCCCAGCAACTCCTATCCCTACCTCCACGCGGTACGAAACTATGAGCAACCTTAGGGAAGATCGGGTAACCAACCCCGGTGGGAACTTTGGTCGTAGGCTGACAGGGAAGGGGGGGTTTGCTTCGGCAAACCTGAGCGTCTGTTCTCCAGGAGGAGCGGCTCACAACAGCGTCTGATCCCCATGTTAGGGGCGGCTGATCTACGTCCGAGTGCCAGGGAAGGACTCTAAGCTCAACTGTGCACTATGGTCCTCCGGAAAGTAGGGGGTTGGTGTCAGGCCCTACGAGCCAGCCGTAAAAAACCATTGTAACGGAAAATCAGCAACAGAATAATACGAACCGAGACCAACGGCAACGAACCCAGCGAACAAAAAGGACTTGCGATTGGAAACTCGGTACGTGGAACTGCCGATCTCTCAACTTCATTGGGAGCACCCGCATACTCGCCGATCTACTGAAGGACCGCGGGTTCGGCATCGTAGCGCTGCAGGAGGTGTGTTGGACAGGATCCATGGTGCGAACGTTTAGAGGTAATCATACCATCTACCAGAGCGCGGCAACACACGCGAGCTGGGAACAGCTTTCATCGTGATGGGTGATATGCAGAGGTGCGTGATCGGTTGGTGGCCGATCGATGAACGAATGTGCAGGTTGTGGATCAAGGGCCGATTCTTCAACTTCAGCATAATAAACGTGCACAGCCCACACTCCGGAAGTACTGATGATGACAAGGACGCATTTTACGCGCAACTCGAACGCGAGTACGATCGCTGCCCAAGCCACGACGTCAAGATCATCATAGGAGATTTGAACGCTCAGGTAGGCCAGGAGGAGGAATTCAGACCGACGATTGGTAAGTTTGGCGCCCACCAGCAAACGAACGAAAACGGCCTACGACTCATTGATTTCGCCGCCTCCAAAAATATGGCCATACGTAGCACCTTTTTCCAACACAGCCTCCCTTATCGTTACACCTGGAGATCACCACAGCAGACGGAATCTCAAATCGACCACGTTCTGATTGACGGACGGCACTTCTCCGACATTATCGACGTCAGGACCTATCGTGGCGCCAACATCGACTCCGACCACTATCTGGTGATGGTCAAACTGCGCCCAAAACTCTCCGTCATCAACAATGTACGGTACCGGCGACCGCCACGGTACAACCTAGAGCGACTGAAGCAACCGGATGTCGCCTCAGCATACGCGCAGAATCTTGAAGCCGCGTTGCCAGACGAGAGCGAGCTCGATGAGGCCCCTCTAGAGGACTGCTGGAGTACAGTGAAAGCAGCCATCAACGACGCAGCCGAGAGTACCATCGGGTACGTGGAACGGAATCGACGAAACGAATGGTTCGACGAAGAGTGCAGAACGGTTTTGGAGGAGAAGAACGCAGCGAGGGCGGTAATGCTGCAGCAAGGGACTCGACAGAACGTGGAACGTTACAAACAGAAGCGGAAACAGCAGACCCGCCTCTTTCGGGAGAAAAAGCGCCGCCTGGAAGAAGCGGAGTGTGAAGAAATGGAACTGCTGTGCCGTTCCCAAGAAACACGGAAGTTCTATCAGAAACTCAACGCATCCCGCAACGGCTTCGTGCCGCGAGCCGAAATATGCAGGGATAAAGACGGAGGCCTCTTGACGGACGGACGTGAGGTGATCGAAAGGTGGAAGCAGCACTTCGATCAGCACCTGAACGGCGTGGAGAACGTAGGCACGGGAGCCCACGGCAACGGAAGGAACGACGACGCCAGTGCAGCGGAGGACGGAAATGAACCAACTCCCACGCTGAGGGAAGTTAAGGATGCCATTCACCAGCTCAAAACCAACAAAGCAGCTGGTAAGGATGGTATCGCAGCTGAACTCATCAAGATGGGCCCAGAAAAGTTGGCCACTGTAGTAAATAGAAGAAGTTCATAATTTGTTTTAATAAATTTATCGGAGTAGGCATTACAAAGGTATTACTCAGAGTAGGCAATGAATAAGATTTCGATATAATAAATGAGTCTTGTGAGATATTTCAACTCCAACGGACGTGTTTTAAAAATGTTTTACGAAAGCGACCAGACTTCGGTGGACTTTGACTCACCCGTTAGACGTCCCCCTGACCCATCTAAGCACCGTACTCCTCGAGGACCCGTCCCCGATTGTCCGTCCGATTCCAGCAGCGCAAGCCCTTCTGCCAGCCCGTCAAGATATCGTGCATCCCGTCGTCCCGTTCCCGGCAGATCGTCCGATTCCGGCAGCCCAAGCCCTTCCGTCAGCCGGTCAAGATATCGTGCATCCCGTCGCCCCGTCCCTGATCCATCCAAGCACCGTACTCCTCGAGGACCCGTCCCCGATTGTCCGTCCGATTCCGGCAGCGCAAGCCCTTCTGCCAGCCCGTCAAGATATCGTGCATCCTGTCGTCCCGTTCCCGGCAGCCCGTCCGATTCTGGCAGCCCAAGCCCTTCCGTCAGCCCGTCCAGGTACCGTTCCTCCCGCTCCGTTCCTGATCACCCACCCGATTCTGGCACTCCATCCGTCCAAGGTCCTGTCAGCCCATCAAGAGATCGCTCCTCCCATCGTCCCGTTGCTGAATACCCTCCCTCAACGCGTCGCCGATTGGTTCGGCGTACTTCATCGATTCGGAAGCCCGGATCGAATAAGCGCGGTTTGTCCCGAAACTGCGGCTCCACGGTTCACTACAATGGTGCAGGAAAATATAACAAAACACTAAAGGAAAATTAACCCTTTTATAAAAAAAATATCTCTATTCTAATGTTGCCATGGATACTTATTGTTAGGAAAAAATAACATATCCCGCAATGCAATTTCATGACAATTTCTGCAGTTGTGGCCAGTTTTTTTTGGAACAAAATCGTCATTTTTCACATGCTTGTCATAAGGTTTCACTCTACTTATTTTTTGGGAGCTTTTGCGCCATTGTAGTGAACCGTGGAGCCGCAGTTTCGGGACAAACCACGCTTATTCGATCCGGGCTTCCGAATCGATGAAGTACGCCGAACCAATCGGCGACGCGTTGAGGGAGGGTATTCAGCAACGGGACGATGGGAGGAGCGATCTCTTGATGGACTGACAGGACCTTGGACGGATGGAGTGCCAGAATCGGGTGGGTGATCAGGAACGGAGCGGGAGGAACGGTACCTGGACGGGCTGACGGAAGGGCTTGGGCTGCCAGAATCGGACGGGCTGCCGGGAACGGGACGACAGGATGCACGATATCTTGACGGGCTGGCAGAAGGGCTTGCGCTGCCGGAATCGGACGGACAATCGGGGACGGGTCCTCGAGGAGTACGGTGCTTAGATGGGTCAAGGGGACGTCTAACGGGTGAATCAAAGTCCACCGAAGTCTGGTCGCTTTCGTAAAACATTTTTAAAACACGTCCGTTGGAGTTGAAATATCTCACAAGACTGATTTATTATATCGAAATCTTATTCATTGCCTACTCTGAGTAATACCTTTGTAATGCCTACTCCGATAAATTTATTAAAACAAATTATGAACTTCTTCTATTTACTACAGCCACCTGTCTGCATCGGCTGATAGTCAGGATCTGGGAAACCGAACAGCTACCGGAGGAGTGGAAGGAAGGGGTAATCTGCCCCATTCACAAGAAAGGCGACCATTTGGAATGTGAGAACTTCAGGGCGATCACTATTTTGAATGCTGCCTACAAAGTGCTATCCCAGATCATCTTCCGTCGTCTGTCACCTAAAACAAGTGAGTTCGTGGGAAGTTATCAAGCCGGCTTCATCGACGGCCGGTCGACAACGGACCAGATCTTTACCGTACGGCAAATCCTCCAGAAATGCCGTGAATACCAGGTCCCAACGCACCACCTGTTCATCGACTTCAAAGCGGCATACGATAGTATCGACCGCGCAGAGCTATGGAGAATCATGGACGAAAACGGCTTTCCTGGGAAGCTGACTAGACTGATTAAAGCAACGATGGACGGTGTGCAAAACTGCGTAAGGGTTTCGGGTGAACTATCCAGTTCATTCGTATCTCGCCGGGGACTGCGACAAGGTGACGGACTCTCATGTCTACTCTTCAACATCGCGCTGGAAGGTGTGATGCGACGAGCCGGGCTCAACAGCCGGGGAACGATTTTCACAAAATCCGGTCAATTTGTGTGCTTTGCGGACGACATGGACATTATCGCTAGAACATTTGGAACGGTGGCAGAACTGTACACCCGCCTGAAACGCGAAGCAGCAAAGGTCGGACTGGTGGTGAATGCCTCAAAAACAAAGTACATGCTGGTAGGCGGAACCAAAAACGACCGGATCCATCTGGGTAGTAATGTTACGATAGACGGAGATACTTTCGAGGTGGTGGAGGAACTCGTCTACCTCGGATCCTTACTGACGGCTGACAACAACGTGAGCCGAGAAATTCGGAGGCGCATCATTAGCGGAAGTCGGGCCTACTACGGGCTCCAGAAGAAACTGCGGTCGAAAAAGATTCACCCACGCACCAAATGTACCATGTACAAAACGCTGATAAGACCGGTGATCCTCTACGGGCACAAGACATGGACCATGCTCGAGGAGGACTTGCAAGCACTCGGAGTTTTCGAGCGACGCGTGCTAAGAACGATCTTCGGCGGTGTGCAGGAGAACGGTGTGTGGCGGAGAAGAATGAACCACGAGCTCGCTGCACTTTACGGCGAACCCAGCTTCCAGAAGGTGGCCAAAGCCGTAAGGATACGTTGGGCAGGGCATGTTGCAAGAATGCCGGACAACAACCCTGCAAAGCTGGTGTTTGCAACGGATCCGGTTGGCACAAGAAGGCGTGGAGCGCAGAGAGCACGATGGGCGGACCAGGTGGAGCGTGACTTGGCGAGCATCGGGCGCGACCGAGGATGGAGAGCGGCAGCCACAAACCGAGTATTGTGTCGTACTATTGTTGATTATGTCTTGTCTTAATGATGTTGAACAAATAAATGTACACACTTCGAAAAAATCTTGTAATTTTGTGTCATATAAGTCCGACATATAAAAGCAACACATTTGACGCAAAGTTGTGTGCGATCTTATTTTTACAGGAAACGGAAAATGTTTCACTCATGTAATTTTACCGCAACAGCTCAGCACGTCGGCTGCTTGTATACATGAGAACTGTGCTATTTATAGCACCGAATATTGAAACAAAAAAAATACAAAAAGTTCCGTTCGGGAATCGAACTTCGACCCTCAGAGTGTCAGCTTTCGATCTTGCTCTCTCGGCTGTCTCACCACGTTGAAGAGATGGCAGTCGAAGATGAACAACTTCTACCATAAACGAACTTGCCAGTTCGGCTGTCGCGTCGTCACTGCTGGCGTGTATGTATGTACTGAGACAGCCGTCATCGCAGCCAAGCAGACAAAGCCGCCTTCTGATTGACTGAGCGTGGCTGTTTTTGTTTACCACTACATCGGCTGATGGCAACGGATTGTCATTTCCAGGCTTGTGGCTCAACTCGGTGTTAAATTTATGAGCGGTTTTCATGCTGTATCACCTTCGTAATAAACAAATTTCCAATCGACTGCAGTCTTCATCTGATTTTGTGAAGTGCTGTTTGACAGTTCAACATCAGTCATTATGTGTCTGTAACATATCGCGTAAATTTACAGCATAGAGAACTAAATTATCAGTTCTGTGATTTAAAACTATGGCTGGAAGAACTCAAACAATAAAAACTTAATACGTACGTCCCAAAAATCGTAAAAATGTGGCACATTTATGTTTATGTCAAAGCTTTTTCAGGCAGTTCGATCAATTGTGTCACTATTAAAATTGAGATTTTTTTAGTGTGTATGTAATGACCCTAACCGCACGGCTACAAGGCTCCACGAAAGCAAATTCTGGAAAATGTCTGCAGAAATCTCTGACAAAGATACTGATGGAGTTCAGAGGAATCCCTGGAGTAATTTCTGAGGCAATCCATCCATACACGACCCTGCCAACACAAAGGCGGTTCCGTAGTCGTGCGGCTAGGGTCACCAAGCTCTTAGTCGCATCGTGCTGAGGAGCGCGGGTTCGATTCCCGCCGCAGCTGTCAGGAAAAGTTTTCGGCTGTGCCACTGGGCGTTGCATACTAGTCAGTCCTTTGTCTAGTGTCGTGCTTCCTTCAAAGAACGAAAAGCTCACTGGAAGCATTGAACGTGTCCGTGTCTTTTTTTAAAAGTCGTATATAATGTAGAATAGGATGCGAAAGTGGCGGTCTTATGCGTACATGCTTCCATTTAACCGCGTGTAAAGTGTACGCATATCGCCTCCACTTTAGCATCCTGTTCAACAGCATATGTGATCACGTGTTTGCTGGGGAACTTCTGTAGCAATCCTTGAAGGAATTGTCTTAAAAATTTCTGAAGGAGTCCCAAATGGAATATCTGCACACTAAAAAAATCTCAATTTTAATAGTGACACAATTGATCGAACTGCCTGAAAAAGCTTTGACATAAACATAAATGTGCCACATTTTTACGATTTTTGGGACGTACGTATTAAGTTTTTATTGTTTGAGTTCTTCCAGCCATAGTTTTAAATCAATTTAGTTCTCTATGCTGTAAATTTACGCGATATGTTACAGACACATAATGACTGATGTTGAACTGTCAAACAGCACTTCACAAAATCAGATGAAGACTGCAGTCGATTGGAAATTTGTTTATTACGAAGGTGATACAGCATGAAAACCGCTCATAAATTTAACACCGAGTTGAGCGACAAGCCTGGAAATGACAATCCGTTGCCATCAGCCGATGTAGTGGTAAACAAAAACAGCCACGCTCAGTCAATCAGAAGGCGGCTTTGTCTGCTTGGCTGCGATGACGGCTGTCTCAGTACATACATACACGCCAGCAGTGACGACGCGACAGCCGAACTGGCAAGTTCGTTTATGGTAGAAGTTGTTCATCTTCGACTGCCATCTCTTCAACGTGGTGAGACAGCCGAGAGAGCAAGATCGAAAGCTGACACTCTGAGGGTCGAAGTTCGATTCCCGAACGGAACTTTTTGTATTTTTTTTGTTTCAATATTCGGTGCTATAAATAGCACAGTTCTCATGTATACAAGCAGCCGACGTGCTGAGCTGTTGCGGTAAAATTACATGAGTGAAACATTTTCCGTTTCCTGTAAAAATAAGATCGCACACAACTTTGCGTCAAATGTGTTGCTTTTATATGTCGGACTTATATGACACAAAATTACAAGATTTTTTCGAAGTGTGTGAAGAAACTATTCATGGATAGTTTCAAGATGAATCTTTCAAGAAATTTCTTGAATAGAGAAGAAGGCCTAAGGCAAATTCCTAGGAAAAATCCTGCAAGAACCTTTGGAGGAATCCCTGGATAAATTTTCAAAGAAATACAATGGGATTCGGATTCAGCGGTCCAAAATCTGTCAGAGACACATAAGCTTGAACTTGTGACAGACCAAAAGTTAATTTTTGTTACGCTGTGTTATTTTTGTGCCAAGGCACAAATCTTCTATTAGTAAGTTTTGCCTTGCAATAGGATAGGCTAATTGTTCCCATCGTTGTGGTAGTACCCAATATTGCGGTAATGACAATTGAGAATTTTTTCGACTGAAATTTTACCAAAAGGTTTTTTATGTATTTGCTTAAATTATAAGTGCACCATGTGTTTGCTTAATATTTGCCCAAAAACCTATTTAAAAAAAAATATGTTCCTTAATATGTTTGCTGCTGTGTTCCTATTGTTGTAGTGATTTCAATTGGATACCGCAACAATAGAAACAAATACCGCAACATTAGGTATACAATGTTCTTTCAGATAAAAACGAATAAAATGCTCATAACAACCTCAAAGTGGTAATATTTCGTTATTTTCCCGTAGATAAAGGATAGATTTTATTATTTTCAATTCAATCCATGTAAAAAGTTTGCTTGGGGCGATACAATTGTGGTTTAAACATGAACCCAGTGCTTAACTCCTCCATGATCGGATCAAACCCTACTTTTATAAATGGCATTTTTTATCCTGAAAGAGGCGGGTCTCCCGTTTCTGCTTGATCATGTTGTTCCGAGTTCTGTGGAGTCACTTTACTACAACACCTTTATTGAATTCTTGTTCGGAACATTCCACACCTATAGCTTAAATTGAGCTCGTTATACTTATTTCGTTCATCTTTCTCTTCGTTTTTCATCTATTTACCAAGTTCATGGTAATTCCATCAGAGTGCGAAAGTTGTGTAAGTGCAATTAGTTAAATGAAGCCTGGGTGTTTTCCTCCATCACGAGCAAATATTGTAATCATCATCTTCGTGATGGTAATCAACCAATTCGCTATCAGAGCAGGGTCAAGGAGCGCTAAGCCTAAGTGGATCTTTTTCCCGCACTTACTCCCACTTTCAACAACCGGGGAGAACAAGAAGAAGCGCCTGGTTTGTACGGGCATAACAGTACCTTTCCTGTTCAGCTAGCAAGTACCCCCCCTACCCGTGGCGATGTAATCAACGATATAAGAGAAAGAGGGGGCAACCGGCCATTGCTCGAACTTTTCACATAATGAATCGAGTTAGGGTGTGCTGCTGGAGCTTTGCGTTAATTCAACTTTCAATTTCCTGGGCCGTCATCATCGGGACAAGCAGCCGACGACGTAGGTACCAGGTGTACGAGCGGTAATGAGCTAAAAGGTATGAGTTAATCCCCTTCTCTAAGCGAAAATTGAAAAAGTTTTTCCTAACGACGTTTTCCCTAACAATACCTAGTGCAGCAGTGATGATGGCGGGTTATTATTCAAACCATTTGTAACAACCATCCGGGAAGTTTTCATTCAATAACGTTTAATGATTCGATGAGGACACGTCTCTGCTCTGCATTCTTGTTCGTCCAGAATGTGAACTGGACTGGAACGACATCAAAAAGCACTACCGGGAAATGCCCGGAAGAACCTGCAGGAAAGATAACAGCTCCAGCATCAGTTCCACTCATTTCCATTTTCTACTCTGTTGTTCCTCTAATCCGCCCATTTGAATATTTTGCCACGATTCGTCCGTTCACCACTATTCGTCACCGACCGCCGCGTAGCGTGGTCTTCCTGGAACCGGGTGGAAAAAGGATTTTCGCAGGCGGCATGACGGCGCGCGTGAACGGTTTTATGTTTCTCATTTTGAGAATTTTCTCATTCTGGATTGTGAGTTTTATTTTTTGCTTTGAAGTACTGCAGTTTAATTTTTCGGTCGGGAAGAGAGACGGTTTGGATCTGCGTTTTCATCGAGTACGCTTTGTAATTTTAACAGCGATGTTTTTTTTTTATCTTTGTTTGAAATACTCTCAGTGCTTTTACGCTTAAGAATTTAATGTAGTGTCCTGGAGTGTGTGAAGCATTTTCTACTGCAAGTTTATTTTTCTTCTTTGCAGCCTGACATCCACACTGGGACATAATCTTTTTCTTAGTGGTGTTCTATAAACACCAACATACTTACTACCTGAGAACTTAACTAGTGGACAAAGGAGCTGTAAACAAGGGCGTAGCCAGCTTTTCAGTCAGCAGGGGGGGTAAGCACCCTTAGCAAATTTGTACCTACTAGCTTTTATGACTAAACGCAATAAGATGAAATTGAATATTTTTTTTTTTTTTTATTCCTTGTTGGGTATCTAAGTCACTACGACCAGTTATTAGATCTATTGTGACATATGCCCCAGTTTGTTTTAGCTATATCAAGTTGACGTATTACTACTGTTAGCAATAATCAAACCTTGACTGTGCGTTTGATCCCAACATGGTGACACAGCTCGGATAAACTGTACAACCGTATTGGGATTTGTTCTCCAGACATCAAGGGGTTCTATCAGCCCCTTGTCGAAGAACCTAATTCTTTTAACAGCAATTGCCGGACAACGGCATAACAAATGTTCCGAGTCTTCTGTATCAATGTCGCAAAAACGACATATATCATTCTGAAGCTTTCCGATTAGCTTCATATGATAACGGTTCGGACAATGGCCTTTTAGCAGGCCAGTAAAAGTACTTAGATCTCTTTTTGACAGCTCTAAGATTTTGCGAGTGTTTGAAAAGTTTGGCTTTATGAAACGTTTTGACTGCCTCGCAAAAGTGGTATTTTCCCAGTTGGATATTATTTATTCATGTTCCCATGTTTTAAACTCCATTCTGAGAGAACACCCAGACACACCACAAAACGGTTCTGGTCCTATGAATTGGTGTGACGAACCAAGTCTTGCTAACATATCAGCTTGTTCGTTTCCATCAATTCCACAGTGTCCTGGAACCCAAAACAGCTTCACCTGATTACGGCAAGCTAATTGTTGGAGTGATAGGATACACTCCCAAACAAGTTTGGAAGAGCATGTTGCTGATTTCAAAGCATTTAGAGCTGCTTGACTATCAGACATAATGCATATTTTTGAATATCTGTAATTTCTGCGTAAACAAATATTACAACATTCTAAAATTGCCTGAATTTCAGCTTGAAAAACAGTTGGCCATTTGCCCATGGGAATTGATACGTTAATCCCGGGGCCAGTTACTCCTGCACCAACTTGGTCGTTCAGTTTCGATCCGTCGGTGTAAAACACGATTGATCCTGGATGTAGTTCTGGGCCCCCATTTGTCCACAGATTTCGCCCAGGATTAATCACTTCAAAAGTGCGTTCAAAATTGTACCTTCTGCTCATCCAATCACTGTTACTTGTGATTAACGAGTTGATACTAATTGATTTTAGAATACTTAGATGGCCTCTCAGGTCACCTTCAAAGAGGTTTGTAGTTCTTTTAACCTTTAAAGCACTCTTTGTAGCTTCTAATTGAACAAATTGATGCAATGGAAGTAAGAAGAGTAAAGTGTCTAGCGCTTTAGTCGGCGTACTTCGCATTGCACCAGTAATTGAAAGACTAGCAAGTCTTTGAAGTTTTTCAAGCTTCTTCTGAGCTAGCTTTTCATTTGTTTTAGGCCACCAGATTAGTGACGCATATGTAACTCTGGGTCTCACAATTGCCGTGTAAATCCAATAGATCATTTTCGGCTTCAGTCCCCATTTTTTACCAAAAGTTTTTTTGCTGATCCATAGAGCATTTGTGGCTTTTCCAATCACTTGCTCAAGATGCAAATTCCAATTTAGCTTACTGTCAAGATGTATTCCGAGATACTTGACTGTGCTTGAAAGTTCCAAAAGAGTTCCTTTCAATTTTAGGTTAGTTATTGAAATTTGTCTCTTTCGTGTAAACGGTACGACCGTGGTTTTAGAAGGATTGACATTTAAGCCTTCATTATCGCACCATGAAGAGACCAGATTTAAGGCAGTTTGCATTCTGTTACTGATAGTATGGTCATATTTTCCACGGACTACTATGACTATGTCATCAGCGAAGCCAATTATTTCAAAGCCCTGTGCTTCCAATTGTTTGAGAAGATCATCAACTACCAAGGACCACAATAAAGGTGATAGCACGCCTCCTTGTGGGCACCCTTTCACTGCTCTAACGCTAATAAATGAGCTGCCAAGATTTGATGATATCTCTCTTTCTGATAACATTTTTCCAATCCAATTAACAATACATCCGTCAAAACCACGTTTTGACATAGCATTCCTTATTGAACTGTAGGATGTGTTATCGAACGCTCCTTCAATGTCAAGGAACGCTGCAAGTGAAATCTCTTTTGCTTCAAAAGATCTTTCCAGTTTTGTAACCAACTTATGAAGTGCAGTTACCGAAGATTTGCCCTCTTGATATGCAAATTGATTTTGCTTAAAGGGCTTTTTGTTAAGTATGACGATTTAATATGCTCGTCTAGTAATTTTTCCATTATTTTTAGCATAACGGACGATAAACTTATGGGTCTGAAGGATTTTGGTGATGATTTATCCTTCTTACTTGCCTTTGGTATAAAAGTGACACGCACTTCTCGCCAAGCTTTAGGGATGTAGCATAACGATAAGCTCAATCTGAACAATTTAGTTAAAATGGGTGTTAAGGTTTCTTTACCCTTCTGCAGTAGTACAGGAAAAATTCCATCCCTACCAGGCGCTTTGAAGGGTTCAAAGGAATCTATCGCCCATTCAACTTTTTGTTCTGTTATAATTTTATTGGCCATAATGCATGCATCACTCCTGAAACTTTCTAACCCAGTTGAATCATGAATTTCATGACTATATCTCCTGGTTTCATTGTCATCAGTTTGCGATACAGATGCATCTTGGTCTTGAGTTGAAACAAGCGTAGAACACGGAAAATGCGTTTTCATCATTGTTTCTAAAATTTCACTGGTACTCGTTGTAAAAGAGCCATTCTCTTTTTTAAGAGTTCCCAGGCCAATTGAATGGTCTTTAGCGAGGACTTTTTGCAACCTGGCTGCAATTGGAGTACTCTCAATGTTTTCACATGTGTGCCTCCAATTTATCCTCTTTGACCTTCGGATTTCTCTGTTATAAATTGTGAGGGACTCTGTCACCTTCCCCAAAGAAGGTCGCATGAGATTGGAGACAAAATAGGTTGAAAGATGGAACTGGCGGTACTGATCCCCATTGCCCACGTACCTACACCAGCCTTAAATCGGTTCGATTAGTGGAACCAGTCATGAAGCGTAATCGAGTCAATCCGTAAATAAGCAGAAGCATAAATTTTACATGCAATGAAAAAAGGGTGTATATTTAGTACTTACGTTTTTACTGCTTAACCTACTACTAATCCTATGTTTAGTGTGTGTGTGGGCGTCAGTGTCTCGTGTATCCCGCGACGACTACTGGTTGTCCCGCCTGTGTGGACAGAAGTTCATTTGCCGGTCGCATACCAGCTATTCCAGCACTGGAGCTCCCAATCGATCGCGCCAAGGATCCAGTGGCACAGCTACCCCATGTTTGTTGGTGAATAAAAGGCCGATCTCAAACACTCCATCACTCTACTCCATTACTCCTTTCTGGAGCTGCATGCACGATATGGTGGAAATTTGTGTGGCTTGCTCTAGGCCTGCCAGAATCACCATACTTCCATAACACAACTGCAAAATCTCACTTGCAACAAATTCTGTTCGGTTCACAAAACGTTCTTCTACGGTCAGGCTAACTATCACCTCAACGTGTGTAAACTTTCGCGCGCGTTGTGCCTGCTTTGCGGTTAACCGAGAACTGGTGATCGAGTGCGATCCAACTGCTGATCAGTGTTGCAGAGCTGATGTGTGGGGACAGTATTCTCTTATCATTGCAGGGTGGTGATAAGAGCAGATGAACAGTAGAGAGTGAGATCTTAGAGAAAAAAGGGTGTAAATCCCGTAGACGAATGCTTGGTGTTATTGATAGCAAACTCAATCTCAGGAATCTGAGAATCCCAGATGCGATGATCATTCTGGCAATATGTACGAATACAAGCAAGTATGACTCGGTTCACACGTTCAACCGGGTTGTTTTGACAATGTCTTCTAGCATTTTTAAAATGATGGACATGAAATTTGGACAACAAATCTTGGAACTTATTTGCTAGGAACGTTACAGCATTATCTGAGACTAACACTTGTGGAACACCAAATTTTAAAAACCAATCACATTTAATTATCTGAGTCAAACTGTCAACACTTATTTTCTTAACAGGAAACAAACGAACATATTTAGTGAACACATCCAGACAAACTAACAAGTCACTGTTTCCTGACTTACTACGAACAAAACCACTAATGTAGTCCATAGCGATCATTTGGAACGGACGCGTTGCATCCTTCTGTTCTCCCATTGGAGGAATTGTGGCAATAGTCGAATGTTTGGACTGCTTGCAAGTGCCGCATTTAGACAAAATCCTTTTAACATCGGTTTTCATCTTAGGCCAGTAATACTTTAGTTTAATTCGCTCTAGGGTTTTCTCTGTCCCCAGATGCATTAGTTTGGCATGTTCCTCTTCAACTAGTTGCACCATCTTGTCAGGTGGTACAACCACTTTCCATTCCAGTCGGCCCATATCAAAATGAGATCTGGAAGTGACAAACTTGTATAAGTCGCCGTTTTCAATTTTAAAGTTCTGATACTTTTCTGGAGTGTCACTGACTTTCTTCTTCAAATCATTGTACCATTTTGAAGTGGAATTTTCAAAGATAGCACACACAGCTCGACTCAGAGCATCACAAACCACATTATCACGCCCTTTCCTATGCTTGATGGTCATATCAAATTCCTGCAATTTTATTGACCATCGTGACAGTCTCGAACTCGGACGCCACTTTGAGTTTGAAACGAGCAACGTTCGTTTCAAAAGAGAAACGATAAGTTTCTGTAGGTGAGGTGTTCGATTCGAGCAGTGCAATCTCGTTGATCGTGTATAAGGTAATAATGTGGGTGATTAGTTCGTAGAGTAATGCCAACCTGAAATATTAGTACTAAAATTAAGGAATCCGGAAATATGACGTAAATGGAATAAGTACTAAAAAAGAAATGATAGGTTTCGTGAAGTGAAGAAATAGCACTCTCGGTCTTTTCCTTTTAGACAGCCGAGTGATAAGGTTTAAAAAAAAAAAAAGTTTTAAGTGAGAAAGTGCGATCTAGCAGTATTATTAAGTAATTAAAGAAAAAAATATGCAAGTGTTAAGTGATTCTAAAACCAAATTTAATTATTTCCAGAGGTGATTTTATTTCTAATTTCTGGATCGCAATTAGTGAGTCGAACCGTGTAGCGAAAATAGAGCGATTCGAGTAAGTTAATAACCTTAAAAGTGAAGAAGCAAAATCTTAAGTAATTCCTTTAAAACAGAAGTCGGAGAAGTTATTCAAGAAATTATATCGCGTAATCAGTGTGCAAATATCGAGCAAGAAGAGAGGTAAATTTTGGGTTAAAATATTTGCGATGAGAGTACTCTCATTGGAATTTATGTACAGTGCCCACGTGCCGGCGGAGTGCCGAAGTCTTTGGGGTTGGTGTCGGATAGGCATCGGATCGGCATCGCTCGTTCGTCGAATCCGAAACATTTGAGGGCTAGTGACGGAAGCATTGGGAACCTGCCTAGGTGCGCACTATAGCCTTGTGGCTGCGCGCCGCGATAGTCCACCTGGAGAGCGTCGGCCAGCGGTAAAAATCTCGGCCTCGCATTCTCACGCTCCTCCCAGGAGGTTCAGCGAGTGGTCTAGAAGGGAAAGGATCGCCACGCCAGCGAGGTTACCCCCCCGACTCACGTGCTTCCCGCCTCACATCGCCTTTGCCCGAAATCCACCTACTACAACCAAGCCTAGTCACACAGCATCCACGATCTCTCCGAGAGCAACGACGAGCCTTCCTCGCCGTTGGAAGGAGCGTCCCCACGGCTCGTAACCATCGTCGTCGCCGAACCCCTATACGTGCTGGGCGTCGACCCGAAGGACTGCTCGGTGGTGCTCGTATACCGACGTCCTAGAAGTTTGCTGGTGCTAGATGGGCCGTGCCCGGCCTTCACAACAACCTGGAGCGATCGCATGCCCTCGGATCGCTACCTGAGAGCTCGCGACTACCCCCGAGTGGCATAGGTAACCACTACTGAACCTGTAAGTACTCCTATCGCACTGCCTTGTATGGATACACCACGCTTCGAACAAGTACTATTATACCCAACCATGATTGTATTACCCTCTCACTGATTGCCTAATCGACTCAATAAGAGATTACACACTATCAATCAGGAGTGACGTCACAGTAGGGCCAGAGATCCAAGATCTTTTTTAATGTTCTCAGAGAACCCAAAAGCGCTCATAGGCCTGTTAGGAACAAATTGGAAATGAAACACCCTTGGAATAAATTAAATTTTTATAATAAATTTTGTTCTCGTAATGCAACCTAGAAAGTAGTTGCGATTTATCCCCAAATTGCTAGAACACAATTTGTTGCTTCTTCAATAAACTTTAACGCTTATTTCTAACTATGAACGAGATCTTTTAACTACTTAATAAGAAAGTTCTTGAAATTGAATTGGGCTTTAGGTGATTCGGTCTACTGAGTTAATTGGGGTTTTGATGCTACCGGTTGATCTTGTTGTGGGCTTGAAACAACAGCTAGCTGGGCAATTCGATCCGCAATTCCTGGCAGACGATACCATCGTCTGGCGCTGAAGCTGGGAATTTGGTGGCCCCCACAAGATCCTCCTTACATTGGCGCCCAACTCTAGAAGGCTCGTCTCACAGGAATTTTGAAATTTAGTTTAATTATTCGCTGAATTAATCACCCATTTTTTGAATTCGGAATTAAGTTTAAAGTTGATAGTTTTAAGTGGGATTGCACATAATTGATTCGAACACTGTATATAGTATTGCATTTTCGGTAAGATTTTGGATTTTTTTTTGAGTAGCTAGAAGGTTTCTTTTTAAGTTTTGTATATATTATTCTCATAATTGAATTGAAAATCACATATTCACGTTTTACACTCACATTATTTTTTTCTATTTTCATATTATTTTACTATTCAATATTTTTCCATTTTGATACCAATATCCTGAAATAGAATAAAAACTGAATAACATTAAAATGGCTCAAGCAATGAATACAACGTACATAAATGCGTTTGATCTGAGTGAGGAGGAATTAGAATATGAACTTCGAATAAGGAATAAATTAGAAAACGAATCCGATTTGCACAAACGTGAAAGACTGAAACACTGTTTCAAAATGGAAGGAAACCAGCCAATTCAAATACAGGAGAAAATTTTCTTTTCTGAAGAATTGCCATTAGTGTTGAGAAAGCTGGCAGAAATAGAACATGGGCTTAAGGGAGATATTCACGTAAGGTGGATATCTCAACTACGACACTGGAAGGAACGAGTTCACAGAACAATAGTACTGGATTTGGCTCAAGAAGAACAAAAATATGACGTAGTAATGACAATCCGGAGATTGATGAACGTGTACAAGGAAACCGCGAGAAGACTAATGAACTTAAGTGATTCGGAAAAGGAAAAGTTTGACGAGGCAGTGGGTGGCATTGAACTTAATCAGTTAGATACGGGAAAGAAGGATACTCAGCAAAAATTTGAAGGTGCCATAAAATTCCACAGTAGTCTGGCTAACCACGAAAAACTTAACTATCATCAGAACAAACAGTTTATGCATGAACCAACACCTAAAACAGTTGGCGACCTTTTCAAGAATTTACCAAACATGAATGAATTGAGAATAGGACCGGAAACGGTTAAAAGTATGATGCAAGAGAAAGAGTTAAGGAAAATGGAAGCTAGGCATTTTGGTGCAATTCCCAAAAATCGTGACGGTAGAAAACATCAGCAAAGTTCAAGGCAGGTTCAAAATGTGAAGAAGAAAAAGGAAAAAAGCACATCGCGGGCAAAAAGAAGTGGAGATAAACGTTTACCGGAGCAGGCGTCAACAGATGACGATAGTTCGTCCTTAGATTCGTTGAGTAGTTTGCTATCATCAATGTCAAGTTCAGATACCTCAGAAAGCTATAGGAACAGTTATCCGTCCATGAATCGTAGAGATGATCGTATGCAGCATTATCGCTTGGATAGATGGGGCATTCAATTTAGCGGAGATTCACATGGAATGGATGTCTCGGACTTCGTATTCCAGGTCAACGAACTGATTTCGGCAGAGCGAATTCCAAATGACCGTTTCTTAGATCAAGCTTACATTCTGTTTACCGGGGAAGCTAGACGGTGGTATTTCACATACAAAAAGAAATATAGGACGTGGGATAGTTTCGCAAAACATCTCAAAATAAGATTCGGGGACCCTAATAAAGACAGAAAACTGCTACAGGAAGTTAAAGACAGGAAACAGAAAAAGGGTGAATCATTTGTTGCGTTCTGTTCAGAGATTGAGGGCATGTTCGAACGCATGACAAAAAAATTTTCAGAGCGAAAGAGACTTAAAGTATTGAGGAACAATATGCGAAGATGGTACAAGACTAAATTAACGTTTTACAAAATCAACAGTATTGCTCATCTTAACATGTTGTGTCAACAGTTAGACAAAGACAGTGGAAGAATTTATTCCAAAGCTGCTCAGACATTCCGGAAACATGTAAGAAATGTTGAAGCTAGTTCAAACTCTTCGTCATCCTCATCAGATGAAGTAGAAGTTTGTGCTTATGACGGAAGAGGTAGGCAACAGGGAAAGGATAGGTTGAAACAGACCGGTTATACTAGGGCAGAACCGTTCCCTCAAGAGAAAGTTAGATTGTCAGAAACATTATGCTGGAATTGCAAAAAATTTGGACACCGCTGGCGAGATTGCAAACAACCAAAAGTTTTGTTTTGTCACGCTTGTGGTACTTCAGGTGTGACGTTTGTAACTTGTCCTAAAAACCACGTTTTGCCGCAACAGAATCAAAAAAACGAGGATTCGGAAGAGAATTGAGGGGTGATTCGTCTTCCAGTGAAATCTCAGACCCCAAAGAAGGGGAAACTTTAAATACAGAAGCGACAGTATATGAACTTTTTATAGAGCCTAGAAAATGCCCGCACATTACAATTAGAATAGTCGATCTAGAGATTAATGCCTTATTAGACTCGGGAGCGGAGATTTCGGTAATGAACTCACTTAAATTAGTAACAAAATACAACTTTAAATTACATAAATCAAGACTTAAAGTGGATACAGCAGGGCAGTCTAGTTATAGCTGTTTAGGATTTGTAAATTTGCCAATAACTTTCAACGAAGTAACCAAAGTTATTCGTGTATATATTGTTTCTGAGTTTTCCAAAAGCCTTATTTTAGGAATAAACTTTTGGAAAGCATTCGAGATTGTCCCGGTAATGAAAATTGGCAACAATGAGGTACATGTTATTCAGGACGGTACAGAAGAAGCACAATCGGTAAATACATTATACTTCTACGAGAACTACTTTTCAAACGACGAGGAAAATGTTACGCTAAAATTCAACTTTGTAGGATCGGTAGAAGAAAGCTTAAGTGCGGAAGAAGATTTATCCTTAGATATTCCCACGCTGGATTTGGAACCTATTTCGGTAGAAGATATTGAAACAGAGCACAGTTTAAACGAATGGGAACGGACTCAATTAATCGAATCAATCAATTGCTTTTCAATGTCCGAAGAGAATAAAATAGGCCGGACAGCAAAAATTGAACATGAAATCAAACTTATTCCGGGGGTAGAACTTAAACCTTCCCCGATGTATAGATGTTCCCCATACATCCAAAAGTTTGTGGATGAAGAAATTGATCGGATGATTCAAATGGATGTGATCGAACCATGTGAATCAGACCATGCTAGTCCATTACTTCCGGTGAAAAAACCCAACGGGAAATTCCGAGTCTGCTTAGATTCCCGCCGGGTAAATGCTGCCACCAAAAATGACGCATATCCCATGCCAAATTTGCATGAAATTTTACACAGAATAGAGCAAGCAGCGTATTTCAGTGTCATAGACTTAAAAGAAGCGTATTGGCAAATACCCCTGGCAGAAAATTCTCGCAACTTTACGGCATTCAAAACACGAAAGGGGCTTTTTAGATTTAAGGTAATGCCCTTCGGGCTGAAAGGGGCTCCATTTACAATGTCGAAACTCATGGATCTTGTACTGGGTTGTGACCTACAGCCATACGTATGGGTTTATCTTGATGATATTATCATCGCAACAAAAACCCTGGATCAACATTTCCTTTTGATAAAAGAAGTCGCAAAGCGTTTGAGGCTAGCAAATTTAACAATTAGCCTCAGCAAATCAATATTTTGCCGAAAAAGTGTTAGATATCTAGGATATGTCGTGTCTGAGCATGGAATATCTATAGATATGGAAAAAGTAAGGCCAATACTAGATTACCAAGTGCCAAAAACTGTTAAAGATATCAGGCGATTATTAGGTCTTGCCAATTTTTATCAGAAATTTATCAAAAATTTCAGCGACATAACTGCTCCTATTTCAGACCTTCTAAAAAAGGATAAAAAGAAGTTTTTGTGGACCCCTGAGGCGGATAATGCTTTGAATCGATTGAAAAATGCTCTGATAAGTCCTCCTATACTGGCAAATCCAGATTTTCAGGAAAAATTTACTATAGAATCAGACGCTTCTGATCTGGCAGTGGGGGCGGTCTTAACGCAAGTCCAGAAGGGCGAAAAACGTGTCATAGCGTATTTTAGCAAAAAACTTAATTCAACCAGGAGAAAATACGCAACGGTTGAAAAAGAATGTCTTGCGGTTTTGTGGGCAATCGAAGCATTTCGAAATTACATCGAAGGGACACAATTTCGAGTAATTACAGATGCCCGTAGTCTCGTCTGGTTATCGAAAGTGAGTGCAGATAAGGGCTCAGCTAAACTTTGTAGGTGGGCGCTTAAACTTCAGCAATTTGATTTCACTATTGAATATCGAAAAGGCCGCGAAAACATAACGGCAGATTGCCTATCCAGATCAGTAGTTGCAATTTCCGAAAAATGGGAAGACTTGGAACATAAGGCATTGATGAAAAAAATTAGGGAAAACCCAAGTGACTACAAAGAATTCAAAGTCGTTGATGATAAAATTTACAAATACGTAAAAAATGAAACCAAAATGACTGATAGTAGATTTGAATGGAAAATTGTGCCTACGAAAGAAGAGAGGGTGAATATTATCAAAAACACTCATCAGGACGCTCATTTAGGTTTTGAAAAAACTCTAGAAAAGATTAAAGAAAGATATTTCTGGCCAGTAATGTATACAGAGATTAAAAACTTTTGCACTTCTTGCGTGATATGTAAAACATCCAAATCGGACAATGTTAATCATACGCCCCCTATGGGTAAACAGAAATTGGCCACCCAACCTTGGCAAATTATAGCAATGGACTATATTGGCCCGTTTCCAAGGGCCAAGAAAACGGGCAATACTTGTCTTCTGGTGATCACCGATATTTTTACAAAATTCGTAATCATCCAACCATTGAAAGAAGCTAAGGCAAAACAACTAACATTTTTCGTAGAGAACATGGTTTTTCTTCTTTTCGGTGTTCCCGAAATTGTCGTGTCCGATAACGGCACACAATTTGTTTCTAAGGACTTTAGAACCCTCTTAGAACGATACGGCGTAAGTCAATGGCTCACACCGGTTTATTTTCCTCAGGTGAATAATGCAGAGAGGACTAATAGAGTAATTACATCAGCAATCAGAGCATTAATTAAAAAGGAACAGAATCTATGGGATGAGAATGTTTATAAGATTGCAAATGCAATAAACAATGCAACACATGCTTCAAGCGGGTTTTCGCCGTATTTTGTTAATTTCGGGAGAAATCAAATAAGCTCCGGCGAAGAGTATCAGAACCTACGGGATACCAACAGTGACCAGTCTCCCTTAGAAAAGGAACACGCAGAAAGAATGCACCAAATACACGTAGAAGTTCGAAAAAATCTCAAAATCGCGTATGACAAATACTCCAAATACTATAACTTACGATCTGGAAAACTACTGGAGTTCCAGGTTGGTCAAAAAATCCTCAGGAGAAATCACTTTCTTTCAGACAAATCAAAAGCGTTCAATGCTAAGCTAGCTCCAAAATTTTCAGAAGCGATCGTGAAAAAGAAAGTAGGAGATGTTTGCTATTTATTGCAGGATTTGAACGGAAAATCATTAGGGCTTTATCACGTTTCCCAAATGAAAAAACTTTAAAAACGTCAGGGGTAACAGCTA